>NC_056471.1:35716976-35759476 GCF_008729295.1 Plectropomus leopardus
AGGTACATATACCACACAGGTACATATACCACACAGGTACATATACCACAGGGGTATAACACAGGAACATAATGTATCACCTGCAGAATACTAACATGTACTACAAAGGAAAATATTGTAGTTATTGAACATATATAGAGGTAAATGTTGCTGGCATAAACGTAGGTACCCTGATGATGATGATGATGAGTTTGTTTGCGTGTGTTTCAGATGAAGACGGAGACCTGGTGGCGTTTTCCTCCGATGATGAGCTGATGATGGGGCTGGCGTGCGTGAAGGACGCCACCTTCCGCATCTTCATCAAAGGTACAAACACACTCTCGACCGGCACAGGAGAGACCCGAAGACAACGCAGATATACGTTTAAGTACTTTAAAATGTTTCGATTTGTTCCCGACGTCTCAGATTCTGTTTCCTCTGAGGCCGATGAAAAAATCAAGTTAAACCAGATTAACGTTCCCGTTCAATGATTTCTATCGTCATAAAAACAGACGCTGTGGAAGACGCTCGCAGACTGAGGTGGTTATTTACGTATGAAACATTCGATCAGCTCGTTATAATCTGGAAGCGGCAGATTACCCAACGAGCTCAGACTGGCATAACACAGAAATACAAACGAACAAACAAACAAACAAACAAACAAACAAACTTTTTGGAAAAGTGAGTGAATCTGTGCGTTTGTATTTATTTGTTTCTAATAAAGTTTGATTGAACTCTTACAGAGAAGAAGGAGCACCGTCGGGACTTCCCTCTTCACGCCTTCCCGCCCTTCGCCTTCGGGCACCCTCCTCCTCCTCCGGGCCCGCCCCCCCACACGGGCCCGCCCCCCCTGCACAGCGGGGTCACCTGTGACGGCTGCGAGGGTCCCGTGGCGGGAACTCGTTTCAAGTGTACCGTGTGTCCAAACTACGACCTGTGCTCCGCCTGCCAGGCTCGAGGGACGCACACCGAGCACGCCCTGCTGCCCATCTGGCACCCGATGCAGGTGAGAGGCATCATGGGAAGAAACGCTCCACTGATACCCTTTATACTTTATATTTAAATAGTTATTATTAATAATTATATTTAATAATTGGCCCTGCTCTGTGACTGTCAGGCCGTGGTCCTTTAGCCCTGCTCTGTGACTGTCAGGCGGAGGTCCTTTAGCCCTGTCCTGTGACTGTCAGGCGGAGGTCCTAGAGCCCTGCTCTGTGACTGTCAGGCGGTGGTCCTTTAGTCCTGCTCTGTGACTGTCAGGCGTTGGTCCTTTAGCCCTGCTCTGTGACTGTCAGGATGAGTTCTGGCTTGTTTTTGGTGAAATGTTGTCCTCCGTCTGTCCAAAGTGGTTTCCTCGGGGGAAATGGATGAAGAAGATGAGACACTGCATGTGGAACCAGAACCTGAATGTGAACCCTGCTCAGAGCCAGGACCAGGACCAAGATACGGATCAGGACCAGGATCAGGACCAGCCCGGACCCTCCAGACCTGCTGCTGGCAGCAGCGGCGGCGCCCCCTCTGGTAAGCGTGTGTTAATGAACTCAGAATAATCTAACTCATAATCAATAACCTGACAGCTTAATGCTCTGACTGATGACCTTGAATGACATCATCAGTGACCTCTGACCTCTGTCTGTAGCCTCACAGGCCAACGTGGACTTCCTGAAGAACATCGGCGAGGGCGTGGCCGCCATGTTGAGCCCGCTGGGTGAGTGATGTCACTGTCGACGCCTCAGATTCGAGCAGAAAAAGTTATGTCTGTTTGAGAACGAGAGGTTTAAACAGGAAGTGATGTCACGTGCGTGCAGGTATTGACGTGGACATCGACGTGGAGCACGAGGGTCAGAGGACAAAGGTGACCCCTCCCTCTCAGAGCGGGGGGGTCGGTGGTGTGGCGGGCGGAGCCAACGACGAGGGCGGGGTCCAAAGTGAAGGCGCAGACGATGCTGAGAGCAGAGCCGGCAGCGTGGGCGGAGCCAGCAGCGAGGGGTCAAAGGTCAGTTTATGAAGACACGGTGGAGCGCGTTCGGCTGCGTCGTATTACGACCGAACGATGACGTCTGTCGGAGGAGTTTTACTGCGGTCACAGTTTTTTCAACACATTACCGTCATTTTCTTTTTCTGAAACACTTTAAATTTTTTTACAGACGAACTAAACTTTGACTTTTCGACGTGTGTGTGTGTGCTTATGTATGTGTGTGTGTGTGTGTGTGTGCTTATGTATGTGTGTGTGTGTGTGTGTGTGTGCTTGTGTTTGTGTGGCATGTGTGTGTGTGTGTGTGTGTGTGCTTATGTATGTGCATGTGTGTGTGTGTGTGCTTATGTGCTTATGTATGTGCATGTGTGTGTGTGTGTGTGTGCTTATGTATGTGCTTATGTGTGTGTGTGTGTGTGTGTGTGCTTATGTATGTGTGTGTGTGTGCTTATGTATGTGTGTGATTGTGTGTGTGTGCTTATGTATGTGTGTGTGTGTGTGTGTGCTTATGTATGTGCATGTGTGTGTGTGTGTGCATGTGTGTGTGTGTGTGCTTATGTATGTGTGTGTGTGCATGTGTGTGTGTGTGTGTGTGCTTATGTATGTGCGTGTGTGTGTGTGTGTGTGTGTGTGCTTATGTATGTGCATGTGTGTGTGTGTGTGTGTGTGCTTATGTATGTGCATGTGTGCATGTGTGTGTGCTTATGTGTGTGTGTGTGTGTGCTTATGTATGTGCGTGTGTGTGTGTGTGCTTATGTATGTGCATGTGTGTGTGTGTATGCATGTGTGTGTGTGTGTGTGCTTATGTATGTGCGTGTGTGTGTGTGTGCATGTGTGTGTGTGCTTATGTATGTATGTGCATGTGTGTGTGCATGTGTGTGTGTGTGTGTGTGCTTATGTATGTGCATGTGTGTGTGTGTGCTTATGTATGTGCATGTGTGTGTGTGTGTGCGCTTATGTGTGTGTGTGTGTGCTTATGTATGTGCATGTGTGTGTGTGTGCTTATGTATGTGTGTGTGTGTGCTTATGTATGTGCATGTGTGTGTGTGTGTGTGTGCTGTATGTGCGTGTGTGTGTGTGTGTGTGCTTGTGTGTGTGTGTGTGTGTGTGTGCTTGTGTGTGCTTATGTGTGTGTGTGTGTGCTTGTGTGTGTGTGTGTGTGTGTGTGTGTGTGTGCTTGTGTGTGTGTGTCTGTGTGTGTGTGTGCTTGTGTGTGCTTATGTGTGTGTGTGTGTGTGCTTGTGTGCTTGTGTGTGTGTGTGTGTGCGATGACTACACTTTTTTCAACATACAGTACAAATACATTTTTAGGATAAATATACTTTGACTTCTTCGACATTCAAAGACGTCCTTTGTATTGTTTTAGGACGTCACTTTCTTCGACATGCTTTTCTATGACCTTTTTCTTTTTGTTTTTTTTCTGTCACACTATGATATTGTTTTTGACATACTACACTGTTACAGTTTTTGCACTTTTTTGACATGTTCTGTGACATTTACTTTTCGTTTTTTAACCTATTGTGTCATATTTTTTTCCGACATTATTTGCACTTTTGACATACGATACTGTGAATTTATCAACGTGCTTTACATGGACTTAATACATTATTGTTCAACGTATCATACTACCACTTTTTTCAACAAACTAAACTATGAAGTTTTTAGACAAACTAGAGTGACTTTTTTTTCAACGCACTGTGCTGTGACGTTTTCACACTTTATCCCAGATACTACACTGTGACTGTGACTCTGCATACTTTCCCTTTTTTAAGCACTGTTTTTGACGTACTGTACTTCGACATTAATTTGTCGTACTAAAATGTGTCCATGTTATGACTTCACATTTTTTTTTCAGCAAACTAGATTCTGACTTTTTTTAAATATCATACGATGACTTTTTCCACTTTTTTGGCTCTTTTTTGAGACGTGCTATAACTTTCCTTTCACTTTTTTTCCCAACATGCCTGACTATGACTTGGTGTTGTGTTTTTTTTTTTTACAGTTTTTTTTTTTGACACACCATACTGCGAATTTTTGCACTTTTTTCTCCAACATAATATACTATAATGTTTTTTGAGATACTATACTATGACTGTCTTACGCCGTTTGGCCAATAAACTATACTGTGACTTTTTATTCCACACTGTGATTTGTTTTCCTGACATATTTTACTATGAATTCTTTTGCACATAGTACATTTGACATTTTGGCGACATGCATTTCAGTGACTTTGCTTTTTTTTTGGAGATACCATCCCATGACTTTTTTTAGGCTACGCCGACTTTTTCCGACTGCTTTGACATGCCGAACAACGACTGTTAGCTTTTTGTCATCATACCATATTAGGACCTTCTTTGCTTTTTTTGGACACACCATACTATGACTTTTTTTTGACATACTGTACTTTGACTTTTTGACATATTGTATAAACCCGTCTTACCGCTGGTACCAGAATACCTGACCCCGTCTGTGCTCCTCAGGTGGGCAGAGAATCTGACGAGGAGTGGACTCACCTGAGCCCCAGAGAGGTCGACCCCTCTACCGGAGAGCTGCAGTCCCTGCAGCCCGGGGACGGGGACCAGGACCAGATTCCCCCGTCGGGACAGCAGGGTCCTCCGTCGGGACAGCAGGGTCCAACAGGTCTGAGGGAGGCGGCTCTGTACCCTCACCTGCCTCAAGGTAAGACCACATCCTCTCCACAACCGTTTGACCTCTGACCCCCACGTTGTCCGACCTTTAATAACCCCCCCGCCCCCCCACACACAGAGGCGGACCCTCGGCTGGTGGAGTCTCTGTCGCTCATGCTGTCGATGGGTTTCACTGATGAAGGCGGCTGGTTGACTCGTCTCCTCCAGGCCAAGAATTTCGACATTGGCGCGGCACTCGATGCCATCCAATACGCCAAACAGCCCCGCCCACACCAGCCCTGATGATGTCATCACCTTCATTAAACCAATGACATTTAACCAGCAGATCATTTACACTTCTGTCAGAAGTTCCTGTAATCTGAGTTCATAACCAATCTGTCATCTAAGTACTGCAATTATCAATACTCACTGTCATCAATCAATACTTTAACTCATTACTCAATACTTTGTCATATTGATTACTGCTTTATCATTGTTATTGGTCAACAACATGTTTTCTCAATCTGAACAATAAAAACAGAACATTTTAAAATTACTATCTGAACTAGTTTTTATTTCTATAAATATTTTTATACTTCCACAAAAATACAAAATGAAACAAAAAGCCATAAAAAAAAACCAAAATCCTCAAAAAAAATCAAAGGTCTTTCTAAAATACTTTAATACTGAAAATCCAAAGACAGCAGCTCATCATTTATAGATCAGTATAAGTGATTGGTTGATCACTTGATTGGTCAAATGACAGAAAAATAATTAATGTTCAGTTTGTTTAAAACTCGTCAAAGTTAAAGTCCTCTCCGCTCTCAAACAGAGAGGGAACAGGAAGTGGGGGGCGGGGCCTTGTGTTATTGACAATGTCATTACAGGAAGGAGGTGCAGCAGAGCCCACTGTCTGACTCCGCCCACTGACCTGAGGGTCCTCCCCTTCCACCGCCTGACAGTCAGAGCTGAGGAAACGAGTCCACCTGGAGGCCAGACCGGTGTTCACTCTGGGAGGATGAACGCTCTGCTTCCTGGGAGGACTCCTGTGGTTTAGGCCGGTGGTTCTGGTGTGGGTCAGACTGGTGTGGTCTGGACTGTTGGTTGTGACAGGAGTTCTACCAGGTTTTATCAGCCCACTGGACCAGTTTGACTGCAGAAAAAAGAAATGAGGAAAGTTCAATTCCTGAAAAACCAACCCTGTGAAATGGCGACATAAGACTAAGGAGAGGTGAGATAACTTCATTACATTATTACTATGACATACTATGCTGTAGTTTTTTTTAGACATACTTGATTATTAATTTTAAAGGTTAACAAAATGCTGTGGTGATGTTTTTGTGCTGCTGTGAACATGATTTTTTAAAATTCCAAGACGCAGACTTATTTGGACCATTTTTCAACAGTCTTTACAACGATGGGTTTGGACAGGCTGTACTTTTTGATTAAAAAATGACAGAAAATACCATACTATTGTTTGAAAAAAAACATCCAATTTTGACAAATACATAAAATAGCGTGCTGAGACACACCATAGCATAGAATGTTGCAAAAAAAGTCCAAATGGCAATGGCAAATGGTAAAAATAGCAAAAATGTCTAAACATGACATGTCCCCAAAACACCTTAAAACTGCAGTAAATAGCGTGCCAAGTTGCACCATAGCATTGAATGTTGCAAAAACCGCCAAAACTTCCATAATTTGGAATGTCAAAAAAATGACAAAAGAAGCAAGGACAAAAATGCCATATTTTGGAATGTCGAAAAAATGACCCAAAAAAAAAACAAGGCTATAGTATGGCAAGAATGTCAAAAAATGACATGTCCCAAAAACATCTTAAATGACCCTGAAACTGCAGTAAATAGCGTGCCAAGTCACGCCATAGCATTGAATGTTGGAAAAACGGCCAAAAATGCCATATTTTGGAATGTCGAGAAAATGACAAAAAAAAGCAAGGCAATAGTATGGCAAAAATGTCAAAAAATGAAAAGTCCCAAAAACAGTTGAAAACACCCAAAAACTGCAGTAAATAGCGTGCAAAGACACGCCATAGCATAGAATGTTGTAAAAACGAAAAAAAAACACACCATATTTTGGAATGTCGAAAAAATGACCCAAACAGCAAGGCTATAGTATGGCAAAAATGTCAAAAAATGACATGTCCCAAAAACACCTTAAATGACCCTGAAACTGCAGTAAATAGCATGCCAAGTAGCGCCATAGCATTGACTGTTGCAAAAACCGCCAAAACTTCCATAATTTGGAATGTCAAAAAAATGACAAAAGAAGCAAGGCTATAGTATAGGAAAAATGACAAAAAAAAACACATGTCCCAAAAACGGCTGAAAACACCTTAAAATTGCATTAAATAGCGTGCAAAGACACACCATAGCTTTGAATGTTGCAAAAACGGACAAAAACTAAAAACCATACGCCATTTTGGAATGTCGAAAAAATGACCCAAAAAAAACAAGGCTATAGTATGGCAAAAATGTCAAAAAATGACATGTCCAAAAACATTGAAAACACCTTAAAACTACATTAAATAGCATGCAAAGACACGCCATAGTATTGAATGTTTCAAAAACGGAAAAAAAACACCATATTTTCGAATGTCGAAAAAAAATGACAAAAAAAAACAGCAAGGCTATAGTATGGCAAAAATGTCAAAAAAATGACATGTCCCAAAAACCTTAAAACACCTTAAAACTGCAGTAAATAGCGTGCCAAGTCACGCCATAGCATTGAATGTTGGAAAAAAACGGAAAAAAATGCCATATTTTGGAATGTCAAAAAATGACCAAAAAACAAGGTTATAGTATGGCAAAAATGTCAAAAAATGACATGTCCCAAAAATGGCTGAAAACACCTAAAATTGCATTAAATAGCATGCAAAGACACACCATAGCATAGAATGTTACAAAAACAGCCAAAAATGCCATATTTTGGAATGTCGAGAAAAATGACAAAAAAAAAAACAAGGCTATAGTATGGCAAAAATGTGAAAAAATGACATGTCCCAAAAACACCTTAAAACACCCTTGAAACTGCAGTAAATAGCGTGCAAAGTCACGCCATAGCTTTGAATGTTGCAAAAACGGGAAAAAAACACCATATTTTGGAATGTCGAAAAAGATGACAAAAAAAAGCAAGGCTATAGTATGGCAAAAATGTCAAAAAATGACATGTCCAAAAACAGCTGGAAAACACCTTAAAATTGCAGTAAATAGCGTGCAAAGACACACGCTATAGCATAGAATGTTGTAAAAACGAAAAAAAAAACCCACCATATTTTGGAATGTCGAAAAAATGACAAAAACAACAAGGCTATAGTATGGCAAAAATGTCAAAAAATGACATGTCCCAAAAACATCTTAAATGACCCTGAAACTGCAGTAAATAGCGTGCCAAGTCACGCCATAGCATTGAATGTTGGAAAAAACGGCCAAAAATGCCATGTTTTGGAATGTCGAAAAAATGACAAAAAAAGCAAGGCTATAGTATGGCAAAAATGTCAAAAAATGACATGTCCCAAAAAATGGCTGAAAACACCTTAAAATTGCATTAAATAGCGTGCAAAGACACGCCATAGCATTGAATGTTGCAAAAACGGGAAAAAAACACCATATTTTGGAATGTCGAAAAAAAGATGACAAAAAAAAGCAAGGCTATATAGTATGGCAAAAATGTCAAAAAATGACATGTCCCAAAAACATCTTAAATGACCCTGAAACTGCAGTAAATAGCGTGTCAAGTCACGCCATAGCATTGAATGTTGGAAAAAACGGCCAAAAAATGCCATATTTTTGGAATGTCGAAAAAATGACCAAAAAACAAGGTTATAGTATGGCAAAAATGTCAAAAAATGACATGTCCCAAAAAATGGCTGAAAACACCTTAAAACTGCATTAAATAGCATGCAAAGACACACCATAGCATTGAATGTTACAAAAACAGCCAAAAATGCCATATTTTGGAATGTCGAAAAATGACAAAAAAAAAAACAAGGCTATAGTATGGCAAAAATGTGAAAAAATGACATGTCCCAAAAACACCTTAAAACACCTTAAAACTGCAGTAAATAGCGTGCAAGTCACGCCATAGCTTTGAATGTTGCAAAAAACGGGAAAAAAACACCATGTTTTGGAATGTCGAAAAGATGACAAAAAAAGCAAGGCTATAGTATGGCAAAAATGTCAAAAAATGACATGTCCCAAAAACAGCTGGAAACACCTTAAAATTGCATTAAATAGCGTGCAAAGACACGCTATAGCATAGAATGTTGTAAAAAAAACAAAAAAAAACCACCATATTTTGGAATGTCGAAAAAATGACAAAAAACAACAAGGCTATAGTATGGCAAAAATGTCAAAAAATGACATGTCCCAAAAACATCTTAAATGACCCTGAAACTGCAGTAAATAGCGTGCCAAGTCACGCCATAGCATTGAATGTTGGAAAAACGGCCAAAAATGCCATATTTTGGAATGTCGAAAAAATGACCAAAAAAAAACAAGGTTATAGTATGGCAAAAATGTCAAAAAATGACATGTCCCAAAAATGGCTGAAAAACACCTTAAAAATTGCATTAAATAGCATGCAAAGACACACCATAGCATAGAATGTTACAAAAACAGCCAAAAACACCATATTTTGGAATGTCGAGAAAAATGACAAAAAAAAAAAAAAACAAGGCTATAGTATGGCAAAAAATGTCAAAAAAATGACATGTCCCAAAAACACCTTAAAACACCTTGAAACTGCAGTAAATAGCGTGCAAAGTCACGCCATAGCTTTGAATGTTGCAAAAACGGGAAAAAAACACCATGTTTTGGAATGTCGAAAAAATGACAAAAAAAGCAAGTATATAGTATGGCAAAAATGTCAAAAAATGACATGTCCCAAAAAACAGCTGGAAACACACCTTAAAATGCAGTAAATAGCGTGCAAAGACACGCTATAGCATAGAATGTTGTAAAAACGAAAAAAAAACCCACCATATTTTGGAATGTCGAAAAAATGACCCAAAAAAACAACAAGGCTATAGTATGGCAAAAATGTCAAAAAATGACATGTCCCAAAAACATCTTAAATGACCCTGAAAACTGCAGTAAATAGCGTGCCAAGTCACGCCATAGCATTGAATGTTGGAAAAACGGCCAAAAATGCCATATTTTGGAATGTCGAAAAAATGACAAAAAAAACAAGGTTATAGTATGGCAAAAATGTCAAAAAATGACATGTCCCAAAAATGGCTGAAAACACCTTAAAATTGCATTAAATAGCATGCAAAGACACACCATAGCATAGAATGTTACAAAAACAGCCAAAAATGCCATATTTTGGAATGTCGAAAAAATGACAAAAAAAAAAACAAGGCTATAGTATGGCAAAAATGTGAAAAAATGACATGTCCCAAAAACACCTTAAAA
The DNA here is from genome assembly GCF_008729295.1 of Plectropomus leopardus. Classification (NCBI taxonomy): domain Eukaryota; kingdom Metazoa; phylum Chordata; class Actinopteri; order Perciformes; family Serranidae; genus Plectropomus; species Plectropomus leopardus. The sequence continues at coordinate 35,726,987 of NC_056471.1, forward strand.
CACCTTGAAACTGCAGTAAATAGCGTGCCAAGTCACGCCATAGCTTTGAATGTTGCAAAAACGGGAAAAAAACACCATGTTTTGGAATGTCGAAAAAATGACAAAAAAAAAGCAAGGCTATAGTATGGCAAAAATGTCAAAAAATGACATGTCCCAAAAAAACAGCTGGAAAACACCTTAAAATTGCAGTAAATAGCGTGCAAAGACACGCTATAGCATAGAATGTTGCAAAAACGAAAAAAAAACCCACCATATTTTGGAATGTCGAAAAAAATGACCCAAACAACAAGGCTATAGTATGGCAAAAATGTCAAAAAATGACATGTCCCAAAAACATCTTAAATGACCCTGAAACTGCAGTAAATAGCGTGCAAAGACACGCCATAGCATTGAATGTTGCAAAAAAAACGGACAAAAATGCCATATTTTGGAATGTCGAAAAAATGACCAAAAAAAAAACAAGGTTATAGTATGGCAAAAATGTCAAAAAATGACATGTCCCAAAAAATGGCTGAAAACACCTTAAAATTGCATTAAATAGCGTGCAAAGACACGCCATAGCATAGAATGTTACAAAAACAGCCAAAAATGCCATATTTTGGAATGTCGAAAAATGACAAAAAAAAAAAACAAGGCTATAGTATGGCAAAAATGTGAAAAAATGACATGTCCCAAAAACACCTTAAAACACCTTGAAACTGCAGTAAATAGCGTGCCAAGTCACGCCATAGCTTTGAATGTTGCAAAAACGGGAAAAAAACACCATGTTTTGGAATGTCGAAAAAATGACAAAAAAAAAGCAAGGCTATAGTATGGCAAAAATGTCAAAAAATGACATGTCCCAAAAACAGCTGAAAACACCTTAAAATTGCAGTAAATAGCGTGCAAAGACACGCATAGCATAGAATGTTGTAAAAAACAAAAAAAAACACCATATTTTGGAATGTCGAAAAAATGACCAAAAACAACAAGGCTATAGTATGGCAAAAATGTCAAAAAATGACATGTCCCAAAAACATCTTAAATGACCTAAAAAACTGCAGTAAATAGCGTGCAAAGACACGCCATAGCATTGAATGTTGGAAAAACAAACCAAAAATGCCATATTTTGGAATGTCGAAAAAATGACCAAAAAACAAGGTTATAGTATGGCAAAAATGTCAAAAAATGACATGTCCCAAAAACATCTTAAATGACCCTGAAACTGCAGTAAATAGCGTGCAAGACACGCCATAGCATTGAATGTTGCAAAAACGGAAAAAATGCCATATTTTGGAATGTCGAAAAAATGACCAAAAAAAAACAAGGTTATAGTATGGCAAAAATGTCAAAAAATGACATGTCCAAAAAATGGCTGAAAACACCTTAAAATTGCATTAAATAGCATGCAAAGACACACCATAGCATAGAATGTTACAAAAACAGCCAAAAAATGCCATATTTTGGAATGTCGAAAAATGACAAAAAAAAAAACAAGGCTATAGTATGGCAAAAAATGTCAAAAAATGACATGTCCCAAAAACAGCCTTAAAACACCTTTAAAAACTGCAGTAAATAGCGTGCCAAAGACACGCCATAGCTTTGAATGTTGCAAAAACGGGAAAAAAAACACCATGTTTTGGAATGTCGAAAAAATGACAAAAAAAAAGCAAGGCTATAGTATGGCAAAAATGTCAAAAAATGACATGTCCCAAAAAACCAGCTGGAAACACCTTAAAATTGCAGTAAATAGCGTGCAAAGACACCATAGCATAGAATGTTGTAAAAAAAAAAAAAAAAACCCACCATATTTTGGAATGTCGAAAAAATGACCCAAACAACAAGGCTATAGTATGGCAAAAATGTCAAAAAATGACATGTCCCAAAAACATCTTAAATGACCCTGAAACTGCATTAAATAGCGTGCAAAGACACGCCATAGCATTGAATGTTGCAAAAAACAGAAAAAAAACACCATATTTTGGAATGTCGAAAAAATGACCAAAAAAAACAAGGCTATAGTATGGCAAAAATGTCAAAAAATGACATGTCCCAAAAAAATTGAAAACACCTTAAAATTGCATTAAATAGCGTGCAAAGACACGCCATAGCATAGAATGTTACAAAAAACAGCCAAAACGCCATATTTTGGAATGTCGAAAAATGACAAAAAAAAAAAACAAGGCTATAGTATGGCAAAAATGTGAAAAAAATGACATGTCCCAAAAACAGCTTAAAACACCTTAAAACTGCATTAAATAGCGTGCAAAGACACGCCATAGCATTGAATGTTACAAAAAAAACGGACAAAAAATGCCATATTTTGGAATGTCGAAAAAATGACAAAAAACAAGGTTATAGTATGGCAAAAATGTCAAAAAATGACATGTCCCAAAAACATGGCTGAAAACACCTTAAAACTGCATTAAATAGCGTGCAAAGACACACGCCATAGCATAGAATGTTACAAAAACAGCCAAAACGCCATATTTTGGAATGTCGAAAAAATGACAAAAAAAAAAGCAAGGCTATAGTATGGCAAAAATGTGAAAAAAATGACATGTCCCAAAAACACCTTAAAAACACCTTGAAACTGCATTAAATAGCGTGCAAAGACACGCCATAGCTTTGAATGTTGCAAAAAACGGGAAAAAAACACCATGTTTTGGAATGTCGAAAAAATGACAAAAAAAAAAAGCAAGGCTATAGTATGGCAAAAATGTCAAAAAAATGACATGTCCCAAAAACAGCTAAAACCTTAAAATTGCATTAAATAGCGTGCAAAGACACTCCATAGCATTAGAATGTTGCAAAAAAAAAAAAAAAAAAAACCCACCATATTTTGGAATGTCGAAAAAATGACCCAAACAACAAGGCTATAGTATGGCAAAAATGTCAAAAAAGACATGTCCCAAAAAAACATCTTAAATGACCCTGAAACTGCAGTAAATAGCATGCAAAGACACGCCATAGCATTGAATGTTGCAAAAAAGCCAAAAACACCATATTTTGGAATGTCGAAAAAATGACCAAAAAAAAAACAAGGCTATAGTATGGCAAAAAATGTCAAAAAATGACATGTCCCAAAAACAGGCTGAAAACACCTTAAAACTGCATTAAATAGCGTGCAAAGACACACCATAGCATAGAATGTTACAAAAACAGCCAAAAATGCCATATTTTGGAATGTCGAAAAATGACAAAAAAAAAAAACAAGGCTATAGTATGGCAAAAATGTGAAAAAAATGACATGTCCCAAAAACACCTTAAAACACCTTGAAAAACTGCATTAAATAGCGTGCAAAGACACGCCATAGCATTGAATGTTGCAAAAACGGAAAAAAAACCATATTTTGGAATGTCGAAAAAATGACAAAAAAAGCAAGGCTATAGTATGGCAAAAATGTCAAAAAAAGACATGTCCCAAAAACAGCTGAAAACACCTTAAAATTGCATTAAAAATAGCATGCAAAGACACACCATAGCATAGAATGTTACAAAAAACAGCCAAAAATGCCATATTTTGGAATGTCGAGAAAATGACAAAAAAAAAAACAAGGCTATAGTATGGCAAAAAATGTGAAAAAATGACATGTCCCAAAAACACCTTAAAACACCTTGAAACTGCAGTAAATAGCGTGCAAAAGTCACGCCATAGCTTTGAATGTTGCAAAAACGGGAAAAAAAAACACCATGTTTTGGAATGTCGAAAAGATGACCCAAAAAAAAAAAGCAAGGCTATAGTATGGCAAAAATGTCAAAAAATGACATGTCCCAAAAAACAGCTGGAAAACACCTTAAAAATTGCAGTAAATAGCGTGCAAAGACACGCTATAGCATAGAATGTTGTAAAAAACGAAAAAAAAAAACACCATATTTTGGAATGTCGAAAAAAAATGACCCAAACAACAAGGCTATAGTATGGCAAAAATGTCAAAAAATGACATGTCCCAAAAAACATCTTAAATGACCCTGAAAAAACTGCATTAAATAGCGTGCCAAGTCACGCCATAGCATTGAATGTTGAAAAAAAAACGGCCAAAAATGCCATATTTTGGAATGTCGAAAAAAATGACCAAAAAACAAGGTTTATAGTATGGCAAAAATGTCAAAAAATGACATGTCCCCAAAAATGGCTGAAAACACCTTAAAATTGCATTAAATAGCATGCAAAGACACACCATAGCATAGAATGTTACAAAAACAGCCAAAAAATGCCATATTTTGGAATGTCGAGAAAATGACAAAAAAAAAACAAGGCTATAGTATGGCAAAAATGTGAAAAAATGACATGTCCCCAAAAACACCTTAAAACACCTTGAAAACTGCAGTAAATAGCGTGCCAAGTCACGCCATAGCATTGAATGTTGGAAAAACGGACAAAAATGCCATGTTTTGGAATGTCGAAAAAAATGACCAAAAAAAAACAAGGTTATAGTATGGCAAAAAAATGTCAAAAAATGACATGTCCCCAAAAATGGCTGAAAACACCTTAAAATTGCATTAATAATAGCATGCAAAGACACACCATAGCATAGAATGTTACAAAAACAGCCAAAAATGCCATATTTTGGAATGTCGAGAAAATGACAAAAAAAAAACAAGGCTATAGTATGGCAAAAATGTGAAAAAATGACATGTCCAAAAACACCTTAAAAACACCTTGAAACTGCAGTAAATAGCGTGCAAAGTCACGCCATAGCTTTGAATGTTGCAAAAACGGGAAAAAAAACACCATGTTTTGGAATGTCGAAAAGATGACAAAAAAAAGCAAGGCTATAGTATGGCAAAAATGTCAAAAAAATGACATGTCCCAAAAACAGCTGGAAACACCTTAAAATTGCAGTAAATAGCGTGCAAAGACACGCTATAGCATAGAATGTTGTAAAAACGATAAAAAAAAAAACCTACACCATAATTTTGGAATGTCGAAAAAATGACCCAAACAACAAGGCTATAGTATGGCAAAAATGTCAAAAAATGACATGTCCCAAAAACATCTTAAATGACCCTGAAACTGCAGTAAATAGCGTGCCAAGTCACGCCATAGCATTGAATGTTGGAAAAACGGCCAAAAATGCCATATTTTGGAATGTCGAAAAAATGACAATAAAAGCAAGGCTATAGTATGGCAAAAATTCAAAAAAATGACATGTCCCAAAATGGCTGAAAACACCTTAAAATTGCATTAAATAGCGTGCAAAGACACGCCATAGCATTGAATGTTGCAAAAACGGGAAAAAAACACCATGTTTTGGAATGTCGAAATGACAAAAAAAAAAACAAGGCGCAGTGTCAGTAGGGCAAAAATGACAAAAAATGACATGTCCCAAAAAACAGTTGAAAACACCTTAAAATTGCATTAAATAGCGTGCAAAGACACGCCATAGCATTGAATGTTGGAAAAAACGGCCAAAAATGCCATAATTTTGGAATGTCAAAAAAATGACCCAAACAGCAAGACTATAGTATATGGCAAAAATGTCAAAAAATGACGTCCCAAAAACACCTTAAATGACCCTGAAACTGCAGTAAATAGCGTGCCAAGTAGCGCCATAGCATTGAATGTTGGAAAGAAACGGCCAAAAATCCCGTAATTTGGAATGTCAAAAAAATGACAAAAAAAGCAAGACTATAGTATGGCAAAAATGTCAAAAAAAAGACATGTCCCAAAAACGGCTGAAAACACCTTAAAATTGCATTAAATAGCGTGCAAAGACACACCATAGCTTTGAATGTTGCAAAAACGGACAAAAACGCCATATTTTGGAATGTCGAAAAAATGACCCAAAAAAGAACAAGGCTATAGTATGGCAAAAATGTCAAAAAATGACATGTCCCAAAAATGGCTGGAAACACCTTAAAACTGCAGTAAATAGCGTGCAAAGACACACCATAGCATTGAATGTTGCAAAAACGGGAAAAAACACCATGTTTTGGAATGTCGAAAAAATGACAAAAAAAGCAAGGCAATAGTATGGCAAAAATGTCAAAAAATGACATGTCCCAAAAACAGCTGAAAACTGCACTAAGTTGTGTGCTGAGACTCGTGATTTTGATTTCGAAGTTTTATGAAGCACTGAACCACTTTGAGACAACTGGCCTGGAGAGGACACACTGCTTCGAAGTATTTGATACAGTCGGAGGAGGGACGTCTGCCGTCTGTCTTTGAGAGTTGCATCTGAGTGGTTGCTTCATGGCTGTAGTGAATTTCATCAGTACATCTTTCTCTTAGTCTTTAATAAAAGTTATTTTGTCAAAAGTGTGTCATTGTGTTGGTCTGTAGATAATAATATATTCAAAGGAGTTTGTATAACAGGCAGCTTTGATGGGGCAAATATTTTTAATATTTATTGCTTTGAATGTAGGCTAAATGTATTTGTATTGTGCAATCATACAATAAACTAAGCAGCAGCTGTATTAGCTGTGGTCTCCGGGTGTTTGGAGCGCAGCTGTCGCAGCATTGAGGACGTGTTGCTGCTGTTCGTCAGCTCCTGAGCACAAATCAAGCACCTGACTTTTTTGGGGCTAATCAGATCAAAGTGCTCCCCGGCGTATGATCATGCTCTTTTTGGCACTGACTCTTTCTCCATATACTTCCTCACTGCTTCACTCACTCACTCAGTCACTGACACACCTTTTACCCACACACAATCTGACACAACTCAGTTCACTCTCTGACTTAAAAAATGACCCAAAAAGCAAGACTATAGTATGGCAAAAATGTCAAAAAGTGACATGTCCCAAAAACAGCTGAAACACCTTAACATTGCATTAAATAGCGTGCAAAGACACGCCATAGCATTGAATGTTGCAAAAACGGAAAAAAAGCACCATGTTTTGGAATGTCGAAAAATGACAAAAACAGCAAGGCTATAGTATGGCAAAAATGACAAAAAATGACATGTGCAAAAAACACCTTAAATGACCCTGAAACTGCATTAAATAGCGTAACAAGTCACGCCATAGCATTGAATGTCGCACAAACGTACAAAAATGCCATATTTTGGAATGTCGAAAAAATGACAAAAAAAGCAAGGCTATAGTATGGCAAAAATGTCAAAAAATAACATGTCCCAAAAACAAATGAAAACACCTTAAAATTGCATTAAATAGCGTGCAAAGACACTCCATAGCATAGAATGTTACAAAAACAGCCAAAAACGCCATATTTTGGAATGTCGAAAAAATGACCCAAAAAACACCAAGGCTATAGTATGGCAAAAATGTCAAAAAATGACATGTCCCAAAAACAGCTGGAAACACCTTAAAACTGCAGTAAATAGCGTGCAAAGACACGCCATAGCATTGAATGTTGCAAAAACAGAAAAAAACACCATATTTTAGAATGTCGAAAAAATGACCCAAAAAAACAACAAGGCTATAGTATGGCAAAAATGTCAAAAAATGACATGTCCCAAAAACAGTTGAAAACACCTTAAAATTGCATTAAATAGCGTGCAAAGACACACCATAGCATAGAATGTTACAAAAACAGCCAAAAACGGCATGTTTTGGAATGTCGAAAAAATGACAAAAAAAAAGCAAGGCTATAGTATGGCAAAAATGTCAAAAAATGACATGTCCCAAAAACACCTTAAATGACCCTGAAACTGCATTAATTAGCGTGCAAAGACACGCCATAGCATAAAATGTTGCAAAACCTGAAAAAAACACCATATTTTGCAATGTCGGGAAAAATGACCCAAACAGCAAGGCTATAGTATGGCAAAGATGTCAAAAAGGGACATGTCCCAAAAACAGCTGAAGACACCTTAAAATTGCACTTAATAGCGTGCAAAGACACGCCATAGCATTGAATGTTGCAAAACCTGAAAAAAACACCATATTTTGCAATGTCGGGAAAATGACCCAAACAGCAAGGCTATAGTATGGCAAAAAATGTCAAAAAAAGACATGTCCCAAAAACACCTTAAATGACCCTGAAACTGCAGTAAATAGCGTGCAAAGACACGCCATAGCATAGAATGTTGCAAAAACAGAAAAAAAACACCATATTTAAGAATGTCGAAAAAATGACCCAAAAAACACCAAGGCTATAGTATGGCAAAAATGTCAAAAAATGACATGTCCCAAAAACAGCTGGAAACACCTTAATGCTGCATTTAATAGCGTGCAAAGACACGCCATAGCATTGAATGTTGTAAAAAAAACGGAAAAAAACACCATATTTTGGAATGTCGAAAAAAATGACCCTAAAAGCAAGGCTATAGTATGGCAAAAATGTCAAAAAATGACATGTCCCAAAAAACACCTTAAATGACCCTGAAACTGCATTAAATAGCGTGCAAAGACACGCCATAGCATTGAATGTTGCAAAAACGGAAAAAAACACCATGTTTTGGAATGTCGAAAAAATGACAAAAAAAGCAAGGCTATAGTATGGCAAAAATGTCAAAAAAAGACATGTCCCAAAAACATTTGAAAACACCTTAAAATTGCATTAAATAGCGTGCAAAGACACGCCATACCATTGAATGTTGCAAAAACAGAAAAACCACCATATTTTAGAATGTCGAAAAAAATGACCCAAAAAAAACAACAATGCTATAGTATGGCAAAAATGTCAAAAAATGACATGTCCCAAAAACAAATGAAAACACCTTAAAACTGCAGTAAATAGCGTGCAAAGACACGCCATAGCATTGAATGTTGCAAAAAAACGGAAAAAAACACCATATTTTGGAATGTCGAAAAAAATGACCCAAACAGCAAGGCTATAGTATGGCAAAAGATGTCAAAAAGGGACATGTCCCAAAAACAGCTGGAAAACACCTTGAAACTGCAGTAAATAGCGTGCAAAGTCACGCCATAGCATTGAATGTTGTAAAAAAAAAAGACAAAAAAAAACATATTTTAGAATGTTGAAAAAAATGACAAAAAAACCAAGGCTATAGTATGGCAAAAATGTCAAAAAATGACATGTCCCAAAAACACCTTAAATGACCCTGAAACTGCATTAAATAGCTTGCCAAGTCGCGCCATAGCATTGAATGTTGCAAAAACGGCAAAAAATGCCCATAATTTGGAATGTTGAAAAAATGACAAAAAAAGCAAGGCTATAGTATGGCAAAAAGATCAAAAAATGACATTTCCCAAAAACGGCTGAAAACACCTTAAAATTGCATTAAATAGCGTGCAAAGACACGCTATAGCAGAGAATGTTGTAAAAAGAAAAAGACAAATACACCATATTTTAGAATGTCGAAAAAAATGACAAAAAAACAAGGCTATAGTATGGCAAAAATGTCAAAAAATGACATGTCCCCAAAACACCTTAAAACACCTTGAAACTGCAGTAAATAGCGTGCCAAGTCACGCCATAGCATTGAATGTCGCAAAAACGGACAAAAATGCCATATTTTGGAATGTCGAAAAAACGCCAAAAAAAACAAGGCTATAATAGGGTAAAAATGTCAAAAAATGACATGTCCCAAAAACGGCTGAAAACACCTTAAAATTGCATTAAATAGCGTGCAAAGACACGCTATAGCATAGAATGTTGCAAAAACGAAAAAAAAAACACCATGTTTTGGAATGTTGAAAAAATGACAAAAAAAAATAAGGCTATAGTATGGCAAAAATGTCAAAAAATGACATGTCCCAAAAAACGGCTGAAAACACCTTAAAATTGCATTTAATAGTAACTAAAACTGAAAGTCCTCGAATAAACTATTATCTTGGAGAAAGTCACAGAGTTGATGAGGGGAGATTAGATATCAGTCTATAGTTAGCTAAAATCTCAGGATGGAGAGTGGGCTTCTTTAGAAGAGGTTTAATGACAGCTGCTTTAAAAGACTGAGGTACATCGCCCGTTAATAAAGACACATTGATTATATCAATAAAGAATTGTCTAATAAGGGTAAAACTTCCTTAAGGAGCTTAGTTGGGATGGGGTCTAGCAGGCATGTTGATGGCTTAGATGCAGAAATCAAAGTAGAGAGTCTGCGAAGGTCAATGGGGGAGAAACGGTCCAAATAAATTCCAGGTCATGTTGCCTTCCAAGCTACCTGTGTCTGAGGTCAGGTCAGTTAAGGGCAAGAGGTGATTGATTTTATCTCGAATAGTTCTAGATTTATGATTAAAGAAAGTCATAAAGTCGTCACTGCGGAGGGCCAAAGGAACACGAAGCTCTATGGATCTGTGACTCTGAGTCAGCCTGGCTACAGTGATAAAAAAAAACTGGGATTGTTTTTATTTTCCTCAGTTAATGATGAGTAGTATTTGGCTCTGGCATGCTATTACTCAGTAACAGCTGAAAACAGCTGAAAACTGTATAAAATAGCGTGCTGAGACATGCCATGGCATAAAATGTTGCAAAGACAGCCAAAAAGACCATAACATGGCATGTCCAAAATTGACCCAAAAAGCAATGCTGTAATATGACAAAAAATGTCAAAAAATAACATGTCCTAAAAAAGCTTAAAACTGCATAAAATAGCATGCCGAGACACACCATGGTATAAAATGTTGCAAAAATGGCCGAAAAACACCATAATACAGGCCACCAGCAGCAGCAGGGGAGCAGCAGAACGTCAGGCGCATTACAAGTTAAACCGAACCGTTCATTCGGCCCAAAACTCTTTCACTTACAAACATCTGAAAATACCTCCTCTCATCCATCAATCTGATCAGCTGTGAAGGCGTCAACTGATCAGTTATCCACAGTAAGACTTTTTTTTATTCTATTTTAGAGGACAGGCTATAGTATGACTTTTTGGTGATATTTTGGACGTGCTTTAGTATGACTTTTTTGTTTGTTTTTCTAAATAACTGCCTTGGTCTTTGTACATCATCCATACGTACTAAATCAGTATCTGTTTCATATTACTAAATACAAAAAGGTGCACGGGTTTCACTTAAAAAGGGCAAAACAAAATTAGACTCGGTTTCTACATCAGCCAAACGAAATAATCATTTCCTCTACTAAACTGATCAACTGCCCAGTTTCAACCATCAGTGGTAAACTACCAGCTGAGCACACAGGTATCGTTGCTTTGTTCATATTTTATCATCCTAAATATTTGCAGTTTTGGTGTAGTCCGTGCATCTCCAGCCCACTGCTCTTCATACTGATCAAGCGCTGAATCTCTGAACATACAAATGTTTATTTTTTCAGTATTAAGAACAGGTTAATTTTTCGTTGTTCACTGTTCAGTCACACAGAGTTTCTTGAGGAAACGTCCCGGCTGTGATGATTATTATTGTTGGTGATGTCAGCGCGTTACCTCGTCAGGTGTCCGGCTGTCCTGTCCTCCTCCATCTGTCCATCCTTCTCCTCTCTTTCTCTTCCTGTCAGAACACAGGAGGGTTACACAACTCGAAACTTAAATTTAAAATTAATAGAAACCTCAGGAAGAGCAAATGGGGAGGGATCCCTCTTCCCAAAAAGACAGACGTGCAATAGATATCATTTTTACAGAACAGATGAGTACAACAAAATTACAGTATTTCTTAGGACTAAATAAGACACCAAAATGTTTGAAAGTATGACTAAACGACATGACTGTGGCGTCTGGTGGCATTTTACGCTACTGAATGCTGTCATTCACATTACGGGCATTGAATTAAGTAGACAAAATTGTATCAGGTTAAGTGCTCTCTTGTTACTGGGATCATTTTTTTACGATACTCAGCCCTATGTGCAGTATCAGAAACCAGAAACTTTTAGCCTCAAATGCCGAGGTCACTGGTAGATGAAATAATATTCAATAATAGCATTTTTTTTTTTACCGTCAAAATAATAAATTGCCATTTCTGTTTCACAGTTACATTTGTTTCAGTACATTTCAAGGTGACAATAACATATTACGTTGAAGAGAAATCTGAAGCAAAATGATGTAATATAGGGAACAAAGTTCCCTCTGGTAAGAAGTGAAGCTGTACATATATATTGAGGGCTTTTATTGTGAAAGGAAAGAATGCTGGCAATGTGGGAGTAAACAAGTTTGCCATCTTGGTTCATATTCTTCTGAGATTTACTCGCATTCTCACATTTGGCACATGGCAGGTGTTACATTTTTACCCCGCCTACCTGTCAATCATGCTGTTGCCATGGAGCTGCTGCCTGTCCATCAAAACATTCTCCTCTTCCTCCTCCTCCTCCGGCTCCACCTCCTTTGACGCATCCAGGTATTTGCTCCAACGGCTCACCTGAGTCTGATTCACCTGAAGACAGAGTATTTATGTAGAGACATATAATTTACTATTAGATATTTTTAAATATTAAAGTAGAAAAACAATATTATAACATTTAGAAGCCTGAGTGTATTAATGTGTGTGCTAATGAGTGTGTGTGTGTGTGTGTGTGTGTGTGTGTGTGTGTGTGTGTGTGTGTGTGTGTGTTAGACATCACCTGGTCCTGCTCCTCGGGTTCATCCTCTCCGTCCACCTCCTCCTGCTTCCTGTTAATAGCACATTAAAGCAGGAGGCAGAGACAAGTGAGGACACTTGGACAAACACAAAGATAAAGAGTAAAAAAAGGCAACCATGCATTGTGGGACAGCTTAGTTACCATAGCGACCAGGCGTGTTGCTCCTGCTCCTCCATCATGGCGCCTCTCATGGCATTTAGTTTTTGAACGTGACGTCTGCAGTCGGCCCCGGAGCCCCGCCCAAACTCCTGTCAACCAAGCAGCACACCTGTGAGCACCTGTGAGCAGCTGTGAGCAGCTGTGAGCACCTGTGAGCAGCTGTGAGCACCTGTGAGCAGCTGTGAGCAGCTGTGAGCAGCTGTGAGCAGCTGTGAGAGCAGCTGTGAGCACCTGTGAGCACCTGTGAGCAGCTGTGAGCAGCTGTGAGCACCTGTGAGCACCTGTGAGCAGCTGTGAGCACCTGTGAGCAGCTGTGAGCACCTGTGAGCACCTGTGAGCACCTGTGAGCAGCTGTGAGCACCTGTGAGCAGCTGTGAGCACCTGTGAGCTGTGAGCAGCTGTGAGCACCTGTGAGCCTGTGAGCACCTGTGAGCAGCTGTGAGCACCTGTGAGCACCTGTGAGCACCTGTGAGCAGCTGTGAGCAGCTGTTGTTATATAGCGGTCTGATCATCAGCTATGTGTTTTCACAGCCGAAACTAACTTTTGTTATCAAATCATGAAGTCATTGATCAAACATTTAGTTAATAAAAGGTCAGACAGCAGTGAAGAATGCCTGTGATCGTTTTTTATGTCCTCAAATAAATAATTATGTTTTAAAACAAGAGGTTTGTTGGTTTGACTGTTAGACTTTTTTTTAATTGTGTCTTTATTATTTTCAACACCGAACAAATGACAAACCTTTAACAAAATAAAGAAAAAATAGGAGTATAATCAGATAAAACAGTTTTAAGGAAAGTGAACTGTTTAAAAATAAATAAATAAAAGAAAACAAAATGACAAAATAATAAAATAAATAAAATGAAAATACTACAATAGCTATATTAGTTATATTATAACTGTTGCTAGTTTCCCTCTCTTGTCCCTAGTTTGGCCTTCAGTTCAGAAAAAAGAAAAATATCAAGGTTACATTAAATAATGTGTGTACAATGACAGTTAAATATTTACAAGATTAAATACAGGATTACATGGAATTACAACATACAGTAAAGAAAAAAATTAAATAGAGAAAAAACTTTAAATTAAAAAGAGAAAGCGTAAAAGTGATATTGTGACCTTCAGCAGCGACTGTTTGGCTCCACACAGTTTACAGCTCCACTTGTTCGCCTTCTTCACCTGACAGACAAAACACAGGGTCACATTGTTTCTGTTCAAAAGCTTTTTTTATATATTAATATGTTGATCAATTATAAACATTCATGTATCCATACTTTATTACAATTTTAAAGTCCTGTCGCTGTTTCCAATAGTGAAACAGTGACAGGACTTTAAGCTGGACTTAACTAGGACTTTAGCCTGTTAGCCTTTAGCCTAGTTATTCTCCTTTAAACTGCCTGTTAGCCTTTAGCCTAGTTATTCTCCTTTAAAGTGCCTGTTAGCCTGTTAGCCTTTAGCCTAGTTATTCTCCTTTAAAGTGCCTGTTAGCCTTTAGCCTAGTTATTTCTCCTTTAAAGTGCCTGTTAGCCTGTTAGCCTTTAGCCTAGTTATTCTCCTTTAAAGTGCCTGTTAGCCTTTAGCCTAGTTATTCTCCTTTAAACTGCCTGTTAGCCTGTTAGCCTTTAAAGTGCCTGTTAGCCTTTAAAGTGCCTGTTAGCCTGTTAGCCTTTAGCCTAGTTATTCTCCTTTAAACTGCCTGTTAGCCTGTTAGCCTTTAAAGTGCCTGTTAGCCTTTAAAGTGCCTGTTAGCCTGTTAGCCTTTAGCCTAGTTATTCTCCTTTAAACTGCCTGTTAGCCTGTTAGCCTTTAAAGTGCCTGTTAGCCTTTAAACTGCCTGTTAGCCTGTTAGCCTTTAAAGTGCCTGTTAGCCTTTAAAGTGCCTGTTAGCCTGTTAGCCTTTAGCCTAGTTATTCTCCTTTAAACTGCCTGTTAGCCCGTTAGCCTTTAAAGTGCCTGTTAGCCTGTTAGCCTTTAGCCTAGTTATTCTCCTTTAAACTGCCTGTTAGCCTGTTAGCATTTAGCCTAGTTATTCTCCTTTAAAGTGCCTGTTAGCCTTTAGCCTAGTTATTCTCCTTTAAACTGCCTGTTAGCCTGTTAGCCTTTAAAGTGCCTGTTAGCCTGTTAGCCTTTAGCCTAGTTATTCTCCTTTAAACTGCCTGTTAGCCTGTTAGCCTTTAAAGTGCCTGTTAGCCTTTAAACTGCCTGTTAGCCTGTTAGCCTTTAAAGTGCCTGTTAGCCTTTAAAGTGCCTGTTAGCCTGTTAGCCTTTAGCCTAGTTATTCTCCTTTAAAGTGCCTGTTAGCCTGTTAGCCTTTAGCCTAGTTATTCTCCTTTAAACTGCCTGTTAGCCTGTTAGCCTTTAAAGTGCCTGTTAGCCTGTTAGCCTTTAGCCTAGTTATTCTCCTTTAAAGTGCCTGTTAGCCTGTTAGCCTTTAGCCTAGTTATTCTCCTTTAAACTGCCTGTTAGCCTGTTAGCCTTTAAAGTGCCTGTTAGCCTGTTAGCCTTTAGCCTAGTTATTCTCCTTTAAAGTGCCTGTTAGCCTGTTAGCCTGTTAGCCTTTAAAGTGCCTGTTAGCCTCGCTGTTAGCTGTCACGTTCTCTCCGTGTCTGACTGTTTGTTTACCTGCTGCACCTGGAAGCTCTGACAGGTAAAACACCTGACGACGTGAAACTCCTGACCCATGGTGGACAGACGGTTAATGGCTCCGGTTTTGTTGATGTCGTGATCCTCTGGTTCTTTTTCCCGGGTCTGTTTGAACGGGATCACGTCACACTGCAGGAGCCGAGCCGAGCCGAGCCGAGCCGAGTAAAGCCGAGCTTCTCCTCCTGCAGGCCGGAGGACAACAGCGCTGATTCTTGTTTAAAAAAAAAAAAAGAATTAGCCCATTAAAACCCGATTTCTTTCAATGTATAGGAAGAAATCAACAATCCTCTCAACAAGAAATGACCCTAAATTAGCAAGATACTTACAATAAGAGTTACACGACAATAACCGAAAACTAGAGAAAAAAACCCCAGGGAAGTGACCTGGAAAAAATTGCAAAAAATATATGTTTACATTGCATACACACAGATATGTATATATTTGATATTTTTTAGTTGATATTTTTTTATTAGGGATCAACAAATGATAACATTACATAATTACAAGTGTTGTTCCCCTCTTTTCTTTTTGCACAAAACAGAAACAATAAACATTGTCTTTGCACCGAAAAACAGTCGTTTTTGATTATACAAATATTGTTAAATATTTGTCCAAATAAAAGAATAATATTAAATTGTTTTTGCTATATAAATAAAGTGTTGTTGTTGTTATTATTGTTTATTATTATTATTATTATTATTATTATTGCTATAACTACTATTATTATCATTGGCGATCCCGTTTTAACAGGATTAAATATCTGGTCTGTTTTTTATTTAGTCTCGCACTGTTGTTGCCAGTAACACCACAGAAGAGGAAAAGTGAATTTCCTTGGTATTTATTAGACAACAGAGTACAGATCAATCAATTACTGATCAATATGATAGATTTTAAAAGCAGATTGGTGAATAAATACAATACAGACAACAGAGAGGGAAAAAAACTGAATAAAAACACTGAAACGTCCTCTGACATCGTCTCGACAGGAAGTAAACAAGAGTGATGTCATCAGAAACAGGCAGCACAAACAAACAAGGCTTCAGTGACAAAACAAAAGACTGCAGGTGTGAACTCACCTGAGTGAAACATGAGTTTATTGAGGAAATATGACCTCTTGATTTTATTAATATTCAGTTAATATATCTGAGCTGTACAGAAAGAAAACAATTTAACATCAAAGAACTTTATTTTTTATGTAACGGATTCCTTTAAGTTTTATTTTCTTAAAATCAATGAAAAAGTTATTTAGTATTTCAGTCTGTTTTAAACATGAATCAACTTATTTAAAGCTATTTCTCTTTCTAAAAAAAAAACAACCTTTATTTCGCCTCACAGGTCAACTTTTATCCCTAAAATAATTTGTAAACACGTTTTAACGTCTCAAGTCAGAAATGTTCACTTATTTTAAGAAAGTTTTAGGACTCGATCGTCTACTGAAATGATTTGATTACATTTTTTTTCACTTGTCAGAAAAAGCTGGTTAAAAAAAAGAAAAGAAAGAAAACATGTTTTGGGACTTTGTGGCTTCTGTATTTGTGCCGGCCGACCGTTCACCTGCATCACCTGCTTCACCTGCATCACCTGCTTCACCTGCTTCACCTGCTTCACCTGCATCACCTGCATCACCTGCTTCACCTGCTCGTCTGTGAGCATCTGTTAACGTCTGTTCAGTGCCTCTCACCTGCACAGAGACCCGCTGATCCTGAGCGCAACTGATTTCACAACAAACCAAGACACACAATAAAGACCGTGTGTGACACACAATGGATCATTCCAGCCGCGACACACAACCTGCAGCCGCGACACACAATAACATGGTGGCCAACAGTACCTTGCGTTTGTTCACCAGTGGATACATTTTCATTTTTTTGAGCCACAACCCCCCAAAATGTCCTTTTGCTATCCAGATTTGATCCATTCAGACCGATAACATTTATAAAGTCTAAAAAAGCAGCGATGTTTAACACCTGGATCAACATCAACTGTTTTTGTGACGCGTTCAGGCGCCATTCCCGTGCATTTAAACCCTTGAAACATAAGAAAATTGCTGCGATTTCTTTCAGAAACACAGGACAAAAAATTTGGCAAGAAATGTGCCGCGAATTTCAAGAAACTGATAGTTCCCATTCTCTCATTTAAAATTCTAATACAGAAAAAGAGAAAAAATAACTATTTTTTATGCAGGTTCTTGAGGTTATTTTCGTGTTTGTTTTATTCTAAATTTTCATTTTCTTTCTTATTTTTAAGTTATTTTCTGTACTTCTTACAAACTTAATATTTATTTCTTTAAAAATAAAACAGGGAAAAACATAATGAGCAACTTGGCAAAAAAGAAAAATAAAAACTGAAAAATAAAAAAGAGAGTAAAAGGTGACAGGAAAAGAGGTGAAATCTGGGCTATTTTTTGTTAAGTCGCTCGTGCCCTCCTCCCATGTTTGTGAAAGAAATCGTGTTCATCTGCTCAGGTTCCTTTGACTCTTTCACATTAAAAGCCTGTTTCTGGGGGCGGCTGGCGGCGGCTCAGTCCCGCCTGGGCCCTTTGCTGCATGTCCCCTCTCTCTTCTGCCTTCACGTTTAAGCTGTCCCGTCCACAGACCGTAAATAAAGATGGACGACACGTCAGCTCCCCCACAGTGTACCTGCTCGGTGTGTGTGTCGCCCCCTGCTGTCTGTCTGCAGTACAGGTCATAGAGCCCGCCCCTCCACGTTAGTGAACGGGCCGAACGAAAAACTCAAAGTACAACACAAATAAACGTTTCCTGAAGACACTTTCTGTCACTGAAGGTCATTCTTGTCAATCGGATGTTTCTTCAAGGGTTTGTTTTCATGATAATTTCGGTTTTAATGAGTGAAATTATAAAAATTATACAAAAAGGGGATTTTCTGCCATGACTGACAGCTGTGACAGCCACTCCTTGCACTTGCATTCAATGGAGCTGCTTGGGATTGGTCAGACGGGAGTTTGGGCGGGGACTCCCCCAACATGAAAATATCGCTAATGCGCAGAATCCGGCTCCCAATGACATCACCCTCACAAGACGGCGACGCCCGTATCTCGGATACTTTGACCTCACTTCAGCACAGCGGGGGTCAGTGGGGGCGTGTCGTCCATCTTTATTTACAGTTTGTGAGTATGTCAAATAAAGAAAAAATACCCAAAATCTATTTGGATAAAAACGGCCTGTTTCCACTGCAGGAACTCAGGGAATCTTACGTGGTCTCACCCGTTGTTGCACAGGAAAACTTTAGAGAACCTTAACGGAGGCGAAACAAGTCCCCGCCTCGGCCCTCAGCGTGGCCCTGAAAATGTGCTGGGCGGGGCTTAGGTTGACTCACTGCTGATCTCAATGCAAAAGAAGACATCAACAAAACGTGGCTTTTTTGAAGTTGCGGCAAATGTTTGCTCAACAAGAAGAAACGTTTTTATTAATTCACGTATTAAATATCAATTTTTAAAGAAAACATCCCGCTCATATCGCCGTTTTCATGAATGAAATACTTTAAAATCAGTTTCACACTTCACGACCTCAAAGACCTCGAACACAACGAAGCCAAAAGAACGAATTCACGACTCGGAAACTACGACATCCTGATATCACGTGAACGCCGCATTAAACCCCGCAGAAGAAGAGGAATTGATTACATCGGCCCAGAGTTCCCGCGATGGAAAACAACTATTAAACGCTCGTCATGATGTACGACCTCTGGGACTTTTACTGTGAAACAAGTGCTGAGTTTAAATAAAGATAGTCACATGACTTCCTGACATCACAGGTTAGTCTGTGACATCACACACGCAGGTGGACAGACGGACAAAAGGACAGGTGACCCGGCAGAGGTGAGTCAGGTGACCCGGCGGAGGTGAGTCAGGTGACCCGGCGGAGGTGAGTCAGGTGACCCGGCGGAGGTGAGTCAGACGGAATGCTGCGTGAGTTCGTGGTCGGAGGCGGAGCTTGTCTGGCGCTCCACTGCCCTCTGAGCCTTACAGGCGGCCATCTTGCTCTGGATGTCCCTCTTCCTTTCGAAGTAGTCAACGAGCGGCGGCTCCGTCAGCAGCGACGCCAGCACCTGCTCAAAGGTGATCGACCAGTCGACATCCAGCACACTGCCACGCCTCTGCTCGCCACCGCCGATCAGCACAGTGTCGTCGGCGATGTCCTCGCACTGCAGCGAGCCGGAGCTCACCACCGAGTACGACGACACCGACGTGTCGTCTTTGGTTTCCTCATCCTCCAGCTGAGCGTCGGCCAGAGCGCGGCACACCTGAGACTCACCTGACGGCCCCTCGCCCGGCCCCTCCTCCCCCAGAGGGTCGGTGGGAGTGGTCTGTGTGGTGGGTGGGGTCTGAGCGGCGGCGGCCGCGTTTTCAGTCTTTTTGCCGCCGTTGTTGAACTTCTTGCCGACCTCTCCGATGCGCAGCAGCAGGCTGGCGACGGTGGTGGCGATGGAGTGATAGAGCTCCTGCTCCAGAGGCTCCTCGCTGAACATGTTATAGAGCGTCTTACAGAGGTCAATGAACTGCTCCTGAGACACGCAGAGGGACACACAGAGGGACACACAGGTCAATGAACTGCTCCTGAGACACGCAGAGGGACACACAGAGGGACATGCAGAGGGACACACAGAGGGGACACGCAGGGACACACAGAGTGACACACAGAGGGACACAGAGTGACACACAGAGGGACACAGAGTGACACGCAGAGGGACACACAGAGGGACACAGAGTGACACGCAGAGGGACACACAGAGGGACACACAGAGTGACACACAGAGGGACACACAGAGGGACACACAGAGTGACACAGAGGGACACAGAGTGACACGCAGAGGGACACACAGAGGGACACACAGAGTGACACGCAGAGGGACACACAGAGGGACACAGAGTGACACACAGAGGGACACACAGAGGGACACAGAGTGACACGCAGAGGGACACACAGAGGGACACACAGAGTGACATGCAGAGGGACACACAGAGGGACACACAGAGGGACACAGAGGGACACACAGAGGGACACACAGGTCAATGAACTGCTCCTGAGACACACAGAGGGACACACAGGTCAATGAACTGCTCCTGAGACACGCAGAGGGACACACAGAGGGACAAGCAGAGGGACATGCAGAGGGACACACAGAGGGACACGCAGAGGGACACGCAGAGGGACACACAGAGTGACACACAGAGGGACACACAGAGGGACACACAGGTCAATGAACTGCTCCTGAGACACGCAGAGGGACACACAGAGGGACACACAGGTCAATGAACTGCTCCTGAGACACGCAGAGGGACACACAGAGGGACACACAGGTCAATGAACTGCTCCTGAGACACGCAGAGGGACACACAGAGGGACACACAGGTCAATGAACTGCTCCTGAGACACACAGAGGGGACACACAGAGGGACACACAGAGGGACACGCAGAGGGACATGCAGAGGGACACACAGAGGGACATGCAGAGGGACACACAGAGTGACATGCAGAGGGACACACAGAGGGACACGCAGAGTGACATGCAGAGGGACACACAGAGGGACACACAGAGGGACACACAGAGGGACACACAGGTCATTGAACTACTCGTTGATATTGTCGTGATTTTGTTGAAAATGTTCGAAAGAAACTGACACGCTGAAATAATTTCACAGCGTTTTAAAAGGGACACAGTCAGCAGCACTTTGCCCTTTTTGCATAAACATTTCAATAATAACAGCTGTGTAAAAGAAAAGAACTTTAAGCTTTAACCTAGTATGACCCACTTTAATATGACACACACTCATAAGCTTTAAAAAATAATCAACATTAATATGATCTTCTACTTTCATTGAGTTATTTTTTTCTAAACAGCATCAGTTCTAATCAGAAATATCACATATTCAATCATTGTCAGAATGTTTCCCTTTAAATGCCAGGTTTTTGTCATAATGCCACTATGTTTTTAGATTTAAAAACAAAGAATTATTTTTAATATTTTCATTCAGATTCATTCATTTTAAAATTATTATTATTATATCATTATCACAGTCTGGGATATGTCTGGGATATGTCAGTGTGTGAGTGTAGCTGCTGACAGTCTGGAGTGTAGCTGCCGTCAGTCTGTGTGTCAGTGTGAGTGTAGCTGCTGACAGTCTGGGATATGTCAGTGTGTGAGTGTAGCTGCTGACAGTCTGGGATATGTCAGTGATCAGCAGCTACATTGACTGTGACAGGTCACCTAGTGGAAATAGCATGTATTTCCTCCATATGCCAAATATGGTCAAAATGACCTCATCAGGTGGAAAATAGTCAAAATGACAAATTCAGAGTCAAAAGCCCAGAATGACACCCAGAAATAATACAAGTCCTGTTTTTCTGCTCTGATGGCTGTGGGATCAAAAATGTCAGTTTGAATGGGTTTCAATGGAGCATTTTTGGACCTGAACAGTCTGAATGTAACTATTTAGTTTCCACAGTGTATTTTAGACTTATTGTAGGAGCTGAGCTGCAAATTCACTGATTACACTCAAATACACAATCTGGACTACATTTAGGACACATGCATCAACACACACACAGTTATCACAACAGGAAGAAAAAAAGAGACTAAAATGAGCCAAAACAGTCCCTAAAGGGTTAATACAGAGACAGACAGACTGACCTGGTTCATCCTGGGCAGGTCTTTGATGGTCTCTCTCCTGGGCTCCTTTTCTTTGGCCCACATCCTCAGGTAGTACCTGTAGTCTTTCACCTTCTCCTCTGAAGCCACACACGGGTCACAGGTCAGAGGTCACACAAAGATCAGAGTCTGACTTTTGTGTATAACTAAATAAAAAAGGGACTAATTTATGTTAAAAAATAGTTTTTTTCGGGTTTGTTACGACTAAAACTCATTTACCTTTCTTCTCTCACTGTCTGCGCCTCCATCCTTCCCCTCCTCACCTGCACACAGACAGGAAACCATCATCATCATTATCATCATTATCATCATTATCACCGTCATCATCATCATCACCATCACATCATCATCACCATCATCACTATTATCATCATCACTATTATCATCACCGTCATCACCATCACCATCACCATCATTATCACCGTCATCATCATTATCACCGTCATCATCATTCTCACCGTCATCACTATCATCATCATCATCACCATCACCATTATCACTGTCATCATCATCATCATCATCCCCATCACCATCATCACCATCATCATTATCATCACCATCATCACTATTATCATCACCGTCATCACCATCATTATCACCGTCACCATCATTATCACCGTCATCATCATTATCACCGTCATCACTATCATCATCATCACCATCATCATTATCACCGTCATCATCATCATCATCATCATCATCCCCATCACCATCATCATCATCATTATCATCACCATCATCACTATCATCATCATCATCATCACCATCATCACATCATCATCATCATCATCATCATCATCATTATCATCACCATCATCACATCATCATCATCATTATCATCACCATCATCACGATCATCATTATCATCACTATTATCATCATCATAAACATCATCATCATCACCATCATCATCATCATCATCCCCATCACCATCATCACCATCATCACCATTATCATCATCACCATCATCACTATCATCATCATCATCATCACCATCATCACTATCATCATCATCATCATCATCATTATCATCACCATCATCACCATCATCATTATCATCACCATCATCACCATCATCATTATCATCACTATTATCATCATCATAAACATCATTGCCCTCACCATCATCACCATCATCATCACCATCATCACTATCATCATCATCATCATCATCATCACCATCATCACCATCACCATCATCATTATCATCACTATCATCATCACCATCATCATATCATCACCATCATCATTATCATCGCCATCATATCATCATCATCACATCATCATCATCATCACCATCATCACCATCACCATCATCATCATCATCACTATCATCATCACCATCATCACATCATCATCATCACCATCATCATCATCATCATTATCATCACTATCATCATCACTATCATCATTATCATCAACATCATCACCATCACCATCATCATTATCATCACCATCATCATCATCACCATCATCACCATCATCATCATCATCATCATCACCATCACCATTCATCATCAACATCATCATCACCACCATCATCATTATCATCACTATCATCATCATCATCATCACATCACATTATCATCATCACCATCATCGTCATTATCACCATCATCATCATCATCATCACCACCATCACCATTATCATCTTCTACATCACCTTCATCACCATCATCGTCATTATCACCGTCATCATCACCATTATCACCATCATCGTCATTATCACTGTCATCATCATCATCACCATTATCACCATCATCATCATTATCACCATCACCATTATCATCTTCTTCATCATCATCATCATTATCACCATCATCACCATCACCATCATCACTATCATCATCACCATCATCATCATCATTCTTTTTATTACATTAAATCTCTTTCCCACTTTAATTTAAACGACAGAAAATGATGTAAATATGCTGTTCTGTTTAATGTACACCAATTTTATTCCAATAAAAATGTAAATTTTAGCAATTTTTTTCGCAGCACCACTCATGAATGTTTGTCATGAATTTTTGAGCCATGGAGGTTTTATTTTCATAAAACTTTCCTCTAGCTGAGAAAAGCAATTTAAAAACCTGCGACGTCATTACAACATATAGTCTATAAGTCGAGCGGGGCAACAGTACGATGATGGGAAAGTTTCACATACACAAGAAAAAAATGGACAGACTCCAAACCTAATTGTAATAATTTTCTTCTGGAACTGCACTATTACAAAACAGACATTAAAAATAAAAAAGCTATCAAAACATACCATATTTTAAGAGCTTCCATATAGGCTCTAATTAATGCAATGTGTAATTTTATTGTATATCCCTGACATTAATGTATTGTATGTATTTTATTTTCTGTAAATGGATTATTTATTTTTTTAAAAAAGAGTGCATGTGCCAGGCAAGTAACTCTGGACTGAAGGGGCGCCATCTTGTCGTCCAGTATCCAGGTATTATTATATAGTATTAAACAGTGTATTATTATTCCATCACTCCTGCTTAATAAACAATCTGCAGTGCAGCCAGGAAACTCCTCAAACCACAAAGACACAAACCTGATGGCACCTCCTGCTGCCCCAAAATGTCCAGTTCAGAGGGGAAGAAAGATTCTGGAGGAGAAGATCATACAACGACGACGACGACGACAAAGAAGGAAGAAGAAGAAGAGCAGGAGGAAGAGGAGGAGGAGGAGGAGAAGGAGAAGAATAAGGAGGAGGAGGAGGAGAGAGGAGAAGAGGAGAAGAAGGAGGAGGAGAGAAGAAGAAGAAGAGGAGGAGGAGGAGAAGGAAGAAGAAGAAGGAGGAGGAGGAGGAGGAGGAGGAGGAGGAGGAGGAGGAGGAGGAGAAAAGGGAGGAGGGGAGGAGGAGGAGGAGAAAAGGAAGAGGAGGCGGAGGAGGAGGAGAAAAGGAGGAGGAGAAAAGGAGGAGGAGGAGGAGGAGGAGGAGGAGGAGAGATCAGGCAGCATGTGAGTCAAAAAGGACACAGTCAGATTTGTTAGTAAAAAGATTTTTCATGCAAATCAAACAGTTTGATGGTATTATTGGATTTATAATCATTTCATTTTAACTCTGTTTTAAGTTAACCCTTTAGAGTAAACTGTTTTGATTTCTTTTGAAAACATGGGGAAAAAAAGAAATCTTTCATAAATCACAAGAAATTGGTCGATTTAAAAACAATTTCGGTGCGAATCACCACCTTAGCACCGTGGGGCGTGGCCTGGGGGCTGTGTTGTCAGGAGCACTAGCTCCGAGTGGGGAAAGCGGGGGAGCTAAGAGGGATTCACAAAGACCCTGATGATACGGCCAAATCGAGCGGAGTGCATCTCGCCCGGTAGGCCGTCAGGCTGAAGAAGGAGGCCTTTCGGGCTCTACTGGCCCAGGGGTCTCCTGAAGCAGCAGACGGGTACCGGTTTGCCAGAAGGGCTGCAGCTGAGGCGGTCGCTAAAGCTAAAACTCGGGTGTGGGAGGAGTATCGGGAGGCCGTGGAGAAGGACTTTCAATCGGCCTGAAGGAAGTTCTGGCAAACCGTGAGACGCCTCCAGAAGGGAAAGCGGGCCTTGTCTCAGTCTGTGTTCAGCAGTGGAGGAGAACTGCTGACCCGGACACTTTGAGGAACCCCTGAACCCTACCGTCTCCTCTTCTGTGGAGGAGGCGGAGTCTGAAGACTCGGGGGATTCTTCATCCATAGCTCTGGCAGAGGTCACTGAGGTCATCAAAAAGCTTCTTGGCAGCGAGAAGCCAGGTGTGCATGAGATTCGCCCTGCGATGCTGAATCTCTGGACACTGTTGTGCTGTCTTGGCTGACACATCCGTTCAGTGTCGCGTGGAGGTCGGGTACAGTGCCTGTGGAGTGCAGACCGGGGTGGTGGTTCACATTTTCAAAAAAGGAGAACCGGAGGGTGTGCGCCAATTATCGGGGTATCACACTACTCAGGCTCTCAGGGAACGTTGACTCCAGAGTGCTGGAAAGGAGGCTCCGTCCGATTGTCGAACCTTGGATTCAGGAAGAACAATGCCGGTTCAGTCCAGGCCGTGGAACAGCGGATCTGCTCTTCGCTGTAGCGCGGCTGCTGGAGAGGTGGTGGGAGGATTTTGTGCACTTGGAGAAGTGTCTACAGTCGTGTCCCTCGGGGAGTCCTGTGGGTGGTACTGTGGCAGTACGGGGTGCCAGGGTCGCTGCTATGGGCCATCTGGTTCCTGTATAACCAAAGAGAGAGCTGTGTCCGCACACTCGGCGTGAAGTCAAACACGTTCCCAGGTGGTGTCGGCCTCAGCCAGGGTTGTCCTTTGTCTCCAATCCTGTTTGTGATTTTCATGGACAGGATCTCAAGGTGCTGCCAGGGGGAGTTAAGGGTCTGGTTTGGGGACCTCACAATTGCATCTCTGCTTTTTCCGGATGATGCGGTTCTGTTGGCTCCATCACACCGTGACCTCCAGCATGCACTGGGGCGGTTTGCGGCCAAGTGTCAGGCAGTCATGATGAGAGTCAGCACCTTCAAATCTGGGGTCATGGTTCTGTGCCGGAAAACAGGGGATTGTCCCCTCTGGGTGGGGGGAGAGTTCAAGTATCTCAGGGTCTTGTTCACGAGTGAGGGTAGAACAGAGCGTGAGATGGACAGGTGGTTTAGTGCAGCATCTGCAGGGATGCAGGCGCTGCACCGGACTGTCGTGGTGGAGAAGGAGCTGAGCCAGACTGCAAACTCTCATTTTACCAGTCCATCTATGTTCCACCCCTCACCTTTGGTCATGAGCTCTGGGTAGTGACCGAAAGAATGAGATCACACATACAAGCGGCCGAGATGAGCTTCCTCCGCAGGTTGGCTGGGCTCAGCCTTAGAGATAGGGTGAGGAGCTCGGACACCCGGGAGGAGCTCGGAGTAGAGCCGCTGCTCCTTCGCGTCCAAAGGGGCCAGTTGAGGTGGCTTGGGCATCTGATCAGGATGCCTCCTGGGCTCCTCCCGCTGAAGGTGTTGAAGGTGTTCGGGGCACGTCCCTACTGGTAGGAGGCCCCGGGGCAGACCCAGAGCACGCTGGAGGGATTACGTGTCTCGTCTGGCCTGGGAAGGCCCTCGAGTCCCCCAGCATGAGCTGGAAAGCGTTGCTGGGTAGAGGGACGTCTGCACTGTTCTGCTCCGTCTGTTGCCCCCGTGACCCGGCCCCGGATAAGCGGAAGAAAATGGATGGATGGAAAACATTTTTTTTTCTTTTTAAAGCTAGGGAAAATGTGCCAAAGACTATATTTATAATTACTGTAATACATCTTTAAATATTTTATTCTATTTTTTTCTGGTAATTTTTTTGTACTTTTGCTAATTTTGGTGCCATTTCTTCTATAGTTGCTCATTGTTTTTTACCCATGTTTTTGGAAGAAATTTAAGCCACTTTGCTCAGGTTTCACAGGGTTAATCATTTTTAAAGTCACTTTATTCTCGAAATCTGTTAATTTTGCTGCTTTCATTTGTAAGAAAGAGGCTGTCATTACCAGTGTGGATAATGAAAAGACCTAGAGTTACAGTGTACTACTACTATAAGTAGAAAAACTGCAGTAATCAGTAGTTTACAGCATTTTTTTGTGTGTCTACCTTGTGGTGGTACGTCCTCAGTGAAGAACTGTGTTGCCTCCAGAGCAGACTCGGCCTCCTCAGGACACAGAGCTGCGACACAAACAAACAGACATTCAATAATCAGAGGCCACATTAAGACTCTGTCGATTGCCTCCATCGGTGGAAGTTGAACCTGCAGCAAAAAAGTTAGAGAACACCAGCAAACTCCTCAGATCGCTACATATCAAAATTAAAAGGTTTAACATGAAGCCTTAAGTCTCCATTAACAAAAAGTTAAGTGAGATTTTAGTGTTACTGGTGTATTAGTACTACAAATATAATTTAGAAATAGACAAGCAAATGTACACGGTATTATAAGTGTCAGTTTTCACATCATGGTATACCCTGAAACCTCTTCATTGTTTCAGCCCTAATGCAGAATTTACTTTTTGCCTTGTTTCTATGTTAAATAATTATTCTCTCAATTTATTACAGTGCTACCATGTGACAGATTTGAGTCATATTTCTTGGGAAGTTTTTACACATAATTTCCAGATATTCCATATTCCAGAAGTTTCATGTTTCTAACTCATTCAAGCTCAATTTGAGCCTCGACAGAAGATGAATAAACGAGTGACGATAAACCAGCACAGACTCAACAGAGTTTTGTCCCGTCGAGGATTAAACTCACATATAATAAATTATATAAATGAACACAGAGAACAACATCCTGTTCACCTGGAGACCCTCTGACGGGTGTGTCCAGGTGAGCTGTGTGACTGTTACCTGGTGGGAGGTGGAGCTTGTAGAGCAGTTTGAGTTTTTCTGTCATGTCTCCGTGATACATCCCACCTGCAGACACACAAACAACCTCTGACACGGCAAACGACCAAATATTTAAATATCTGCAGACACAGAGTCGTCTGAGGAGACCACAGCCGACACGAAGCAGAGCCAAAGCTGCTGTTTGTGGACTCACTCAGTCCGGTGATGAACTCTTTGAAGTTGACCAGTCCGTCCTTGTTCTGGTCCAGGAGTCTGAAGAGGCGGGCCGACAGCGTGGGGGTGTGGCCTCCACAGATCCAGGGAGCGAGCGCGGTGAACAGCTGGGTGAACTGGACCGGGTCGATGCGGTACTGCTCCAGGTAGGGCAGGCTGGGGTCGTGACGCTCGGCCGCCGTGCTGCTGGAGCCCCAGTAACAGCTGGTCATGTGTTTGGACTGATCGAGGTCAAAGATGCAGGAAGAGACAGACAGAGACAGAGAGACAGACAGAGACAGAGAGACAGACAGAGAGACAGACAGAGACAGAGAGACAGAGAGACAGAGAGACAGAGACAGAGACAGAGAGACAGACAGAGAGACAGAGAGACAGAGACAGAGACAGAGACAGAGAGACAGACAGAGAGACAGAGAGACAGAGACAGAGACAGAGGCGTTAAACTCTGTGGAGACACTTTTCTTTTTCTTCAGTCACGTTTGAAATCACGTGAAAAAGTTCCTCTCAGCCGTTAAACCTGAAACTCAGCACAGCAATTTTTTAGTTCATAAAAACATTTAAGTTGAAAACTTTGACAAACAGACTTTATTCTGACCTTAAAGAGACAATAGAGCTCTTCCAGCTCCTCAATACTGAAGGCGGACTCCGTCATCATCGCTCTCACCTGCACGCACACACACACACACACACACACACACACTTGTAAACACTGCCTACATTAGCATCTTGGCATTTAGCATGTGAACATCACTCACCACGCTCCTCTTGGCCGTGTCCTCCAGTGACTGGATGACCTTTAACCTCTGCTTGAACCTCATCTGCTCGATGACATCAGAGCGCAAGCTGCCGAACTTCTGCTCAGAGAAGGAGAAATGGAGTTGACCTCAAACAAGGTTGTCAAGGTTAGGCAGCTACAGGAGTTCGCATACTCTGCTGCAGGAATTAGACTGACACTCTGCAGCTACAGGAGTTCGCATGATATTCTGCTGCAGGAATTAAACCAAGACATTTCGGCCTAAGGAATTAGGCAGCTACTCAGCAGCTACAAGAATTAGCATGATACACTGTAGTAGCAGGAATTAGACTGACACACTGCTACACTAGGAGTTGGACCGATACGCAGTAGCTACAGCAGTGAGACGGAGACACTGATGACGTCGTGACGTGTCACTGAGTCTGACCTCGTAGGACGCCTTGATGAGGTCGAAGATGTCGATCTCAGGTGGAGGATCGTCTCCGCTCGTCAGCAAGGCGTGCAGGTGAGGGATGGGCGGAGCCACAGTCTGTTTGTTCACAACATTATCCAGGTACCTGCACACACACACACACACACACACACACACTGATCAGAGCTTAGAGCAGAGGCATTGTTTTTTCAGTGTGTCTTGGAGCTAAACCTTTGGACAGTAGGACAGAGGTAAAGCTCTGGGTAGCCTAAACTGATCAGCGTTTTCTCCATCTTCATCATAGACTGATTGATATTGTCAAAGATACAGATACTCCGGCCTGACTCCTACCTGCCCAGAATGGTCATGGCTTCTCCCTCGTCGTTGCAGGACAGCAGAGCGTTCATGTTGTCGTGGAGCACAGCCAGCGCCACCTGCAGACAGACACAACACACAACATGTTGGAACAGGACTCAACCAATGAGAAAGCAGTCGGGTAACAGTCAGTCAGGTGTGGTGACTCTGACCTGGAAGATGACCTTGATGCCCTCGTAGAAGAAGCAGTCGACCAACAGGACGGCGCTGTCGAAGGGCATCACAGACAGGAAAAGCGTGAGGAACCAGGACAGGCTGATGGTGGAAATGACCCCGAGCTCCTGCATGTGTTCGTATAGCAGGGGGAGGAAGGCCCGGGTCAGCTCCTCAAACACCCCCTGATCCACCAGAGCTCCTGCAGGGACAGAAACCACATCAGACCGGGACAGAAACCACATCAGATCCCCTCATGGCCAGAGCATGTGAGTGGAGCAGGAGGATCTTGGCTGGAGGGTGGAGCGCTAAAAAGCTGCAGCATCACCTTATCTCTCGTTCTATCCCGCTCCAATTTGGCTCCAGTACCTCTTACACCATGCGTCTGAAGCATGTCTGACCCAGAAAGTACTTTAAAAAGGAAGCTGAGGAGTCATACACACAGGTGTACTATTACTGTAAAAGCAACGGAGGACACTGATATGGTACAAGAAAAAGAACGTGGCGACATTGTTTCAGTCGGTAAAGATTCACTCTGAAATCGCAACGACTCTGCTGTTGTCACTGACCTACGACTCTGCTGTTGTCACTGACCTACGACTCTGGTGTTGTCACTGACCTGTGACTCTGCTGTTGCCACTGACCTACGACTCTGGTGTTGTCACTGACCTGTGACTCTGCTGTGGTCACTGACCTACGACTCTGCTGTTGCCACTGACCTGTGACTCTGCTTTTGCCACTGACCTACGACTCTGCTGTTGTCACTGACCTACGACTCTGGTGTTGTCACTGACCTGTGACTCTGCTGTGGCCACTGACCTACGACTCTGCTGTTGTCACTGACCTACGACTCTGCTGTTGTCACTGACCTACGACTCTGCTGTTGTCACTGACCTGTGACTCTGCTGTTGCCACTGACCTACGACTCTGCTGTTGCCACTGACCTACGACTCTGCTGTTGTCACTGACCTACGACTCTGGTGTTGTCACTGACCTGTGACCAGGGACGGTTTTTGCTATGGGCAATGTGGGCGACCGCCCAGGGCGCAATCTATTTGGGGCGCACAAGCACCCGCAAAATAAATAAATAAATAAATAAATAAAAAATAAAAATCGGAAGTTTTCTACCGCTCATATTCCACGTCACGTTAGTGGAGTAGGTGCGGGGCGCCCTTACTATCATGTCAACTTTCTGCTGAGTCATGTCTACAGGTTGTGTGCGTCAGAAGAAAAGGCAGCAGGGAGACAGGCTGAGGGCGATCAGCTCACACTCTGCAGAGGCTGAGAGCAGGCTGAGTTTAACTCTCAGAGGAAAAGCACGGGGGGGGGGGGGGGGGGGGGACTGACCTGTTATGATCCCAGCTGCTTCCAAATAAATTGTATTTCATTCATAAAATTAACATAGATACTTTTACATTTATTGCGCTATGTGAAAATGTAAAAACTGCCACAACTGTCGGGTTTTTACCTGAACTCACTTTAATGTCTGACCGCATTAAATCCGTAAAGCGTCTGCATAACTCTCAATACGCAACACAGAGCTTCCGCTCACAACTACTACTGCCTGCTGCAGTCCTTTCAACATAAGAGCATGTTGGAATATGCTGAACATCACCACATGGGCGTTTGACGGAGGGAAAAGGTGATGATGTTAAATTGAGTCAAGGGTGTATCATGGACAAAAGACCAAAGAAACCATCAGATGTCCAGTTCAGAAAGAAAGGGAAAGAAGAAGAGGAGAAACGCTCAAAAGATAAAAGGTATGCAGGTCGAGTGACGTTAATTGTACGTAATGAAACAGTAGCTTATACGCTATTTATTATCCTCTTGCTAATATGCTGCTACTTAGCCACAGAAGACGACTGTATTTGGTTTTTAGCTTTGCTGAACTAGCAACTATTAAAATTTGAGGCATTATGCTCAGATAATACGATGTTAATGGATGACTTTTTTTGGGGGTGGGGGGGGGGTTCGCCCAGGGCGCAAAACTACCCAGGACCGCCTCTGCCTGTGACTCTGCTGTTGTCACTGACCTACGACTCTGGTGTTGTAGTAGTCGGGCAGCATCCGCTCACAGAGCGCCACCAGCAGCCAGAAGGCTTCCTCCTCGGGACAGTAGAGCAGCAGGACAGAGGTGACAATGTTCATCGCCTGGACAGGAACATGAGAGGATTTGTGTCAGACTTTCATTATCAGTAGTTTTATTTTTAAATATGGCCCTTCAGTTTCAGGACACTTTTCCGTGAGTATTTTAGTACAGAATATACACATTAACAATACTGAAATGTATTTCATTTTAATTGACAGGTATTACCTGACAGTATTTTTATTTTTCATATTTATATTATATTTATATTACCTGATAGAGTTTGAGGACGGGGTTGTTGTTTTTTTTTTTTTTAAATTAA
>NC_056471.1:35761976-35793883 GCF_008729295.1 Plectropomus leopardus
CGTCAAAAGCTTTCAGTACAGCACCTTTGGAACCAAAAGTAACACCTACGAACATGAACATCTACCTGGGCCCTCGACCTGTGCAGCATTTCCACCGCAGACAGGACTCTGGCATGTGGGTGGGGCTGTTGGCACTTGCTGTAATTCCTCGTTCACCAGCTGCATGGTGACATTTTCAGAACAAAAAAGAGCAGGCTCCAGTGAGTCTCTTTGTGTGGGACATTTATAAATAGCTGCTTCTTGCATTAACTCCTTGTCAGGCAAGCGCAGGGGTTTAGTGCCGCTGCAGCACACAGGAACCACGCTCTGCCAAGTTTTTTCTCCAAGTGAGGATTAAAATGCACAGTTCATGTTATCCAGTTTAAATTAATCTTAATTTTTTAAACCTTTGAATATCTGCTCATTACTGAAAGAGTCTGTCAATCAAGAGAGAGATTTAAGGATTGTTGATGGATTCACGTCATAAACTCATGCACTGAGTAACATTACAAGTAAACGTTCCAACCTAAAAGTTTCCTGCAGTCGGCCCAGTGAATGAAATTACTTTTTTCTCAGTCTGCAGCTGCAAACATCCTTTGATTTTACAGTTATAGTTTACTAACATATTAAAACCGAGTCACGCGTGAACGGCGGTTAGGCAGCCACAGCTCAGCCCTGAGCACAGACTGTTGATCCTCTACAGACCAGTCAACAGACTGCAGTGTCTCTCGCTCCTCCCTTTAGTACCGGATCTGTGTACCAGGGGCTCCAGCGGAAAGTGACCAAAACTGGGATAATAAAGGAACCATCCACAACTTTGCACAATGAAAGCACAGATTAACAGAGCTGGCAGTCCTCAGAATTAACGTATCTGAAGGTAGCGGGACTTGAACTCACGGCTTTGGGTCCCAGGTCCTCCAGAGTGTCTCGGTGGTAGAGCTGCAGCAGACCCTGGCTGGCTGTGGGCAGACCGGGGTGATAGTGACGCCCCCTCTGGACGGACTCGGAGCCTGCAGACAGAGACGAGGGGGCGCTGGAGGACGCCTGAGGACACAAAACGGACATCATAACAATAAAACAGAAACTCTTCTGCTGACGCCTGAAACCAGCTGCCCCCGGTACACCTCCCACACACACGGAGGCAGTAAAGATACACACTTTTACTGTTCACACCGAACACCATGTGAGCGCTTCTGACTGTGAGTTAACACACAAAGTCAAAGACACAGACAGACACACAATCATTGGACGCAATCAATGGACACGAAAATGCATATTTTGCATTTTTTGTGTTCGCTGTCGAGTCAAGTCAATTTCATTAATAAAGCCCAGTAAACTCCCCCAAAAAACCCCATAACTGTGTGAAAACTCCAAGAAATATCCTTAAATCCTAGAAAGGTCCTATAATCCTAGAAATGTCAAAAAATCCTAGAAAAGTCCAAAAATTCTAAAACTGTCATAAATCCTAGAAATGTCTTAAAACCCTGTAAATGTCCTAAAATCTGGGAAATTTCCTAAAACCCTAGAAGTGTCCCAAAATCCTAAAAATGTCTTAAACTCTGAGAAATGTCCTAAAATCCTACAAAGAATCCTGAAATCCTAGAAACGTCCAAACGTCCAGGAAAGGTGCTGAATTTGGTTCTCGGTATGAACGCGGCATCGGTACATAACTTCTGATCTGAGTCAAACGAAATGAAAATCCTGTTTTCCAGGAAAGACTTTAGTCCCAGACAAAGAGAAAAAGCCTCTAAACGAGCGACGCACCGAGTGGCCAATCAGAGACAGCGGGTTGGTGTCGCCCCACGAGCTGTCGGGCGTTCGCTGCAGGAAGTCCGAGATGCGTTGGACAAGGAAGTCTCTGTCTTTGAGGTTGGCAAACAGGAAGTTCATCTTGTTCTTGGTGCTGATGGAGACGGGACAAGGCAGGACGCTGCTGCTGTCCGCCTTCTCCACAATGGACACCTGAGGAGCAGAGGATGATGGGTAAAAGCCACTGTGCAGTGAGCGTGATGAAGCGTACGTGCGGGCGTGCTGCCGTGTTTCCTCCTCACCTCTCTGAGCGGGATGATGAGCTGACACAGGTCTTCTTCTCTGCTGTTAAAACAGATGTAGTTGTTGGAGATGAACAGCTGTCCCACCACGTGCATCTTAGCAAACGGCGTCCACAGCGTGCAGTCCGTGTGTCCGTCCAGACGCTCGTCCTGCGTCAGCCGGAACATCGTCCGGTACCGCTCATTCTTCGCCCGCGCGTCCAAATCCCTGCAGCCACGACACGGACAGGAAACGGCTGATCAGGTCAAAGGTCAGCGACAGAGCGGTCCAGGCTGAGACACAGAGACAGTTAGTTTGACGGCTCAGGTGCACAAAGTGACGGCAGCATCACTGATGAGATCACACACGGATATATTGTCTGTTTCTATCGGTCAAACTGCACCCTTCTACACATGTGCGTAATGTATACCAGTGATCCTCAACATACGGCCCGCGGGTCAAATCTGGCCCCTGACAGGGTGCAGGGTGGCCCCCCCCAAACGCTTCCTAATTCACAATAAAAATAAAGTGATTCACTCTGTCTGTCAATTGTTTTTGTCCTTTTAGTGTCTTTAAGGTGCCAGAGACATAACAGAGCATCAAAATATAGCTTGCTAATCAAAACCTACTGTCCTAAAATCCTAGAAATGTCCTAAAATCCTGGAACATGTCCTAAAATCCTAGAAATGTCCTAAAATCCTGAAACATGTCCTAAAACCTTAGAAATGTCCTAAAATCCTGGAACATGTCCGAAAACCTGAGAAATGTCCTAAAATCCTGGAACATGTCCTAAAACCTGAGAAATGTCCTAAAATCCTAGAAAGGTTTTAAAATCCTAGAAATGTCCTACAACCCTAGAAACTTCCTAACATTCTAGAAACGTCCTGAAATTGCAGCAACATCCTAAAAGCTTGTCTGATTTTATTATGTCGTCTTTTGTGTCTGGGGGCCAAAGACAAATTTCAGTTTGATTCTATTCTACGTCCCAAAATCCAAGAAACATCCTGCAATCCTAGAAACGTGTATGGGGCCGCTGCGTTTGGCCCCTGCCCTGCTGTAAGTTTGTAAAAGTGGCCCTCTAACGCAGCAGGTGTCTCTGTGGCAGTGTCTCTGCTGAGTGTCTCTTTGGGAGTGTCTCAGCAGAGTGACTCTGCAGAATGACTTAGCAGAGTGTCTCTCCAGCGTCTCTGCTGAGTGTCTCTGCAGCGTGTCTCTGCTGAGTGTCTCTGCAGCGTGTCTCTGCTGAGTGTCTCTGCAGAGTGTCTCAGCAGTGTCTCCGCAGAATGACTTAGCTGAGTGTCTCAGCAGTGTCTCTGCAGAGTGTCTCAGCAGTGTGACTTAGCAGTGTCTCTGCAGCGTGTCTCTGCAGAGTGTCTCAGCAGAGTGTCTCTGCAGAGTGTCTCGGCAGAGTGTCTCGGCAGAGTGTCTCTGCAGAGTGTCTCAGCAGAGTGTCTCTGCAGAGTCACTTAGCAGAGTGTCTTTGCTGAGTGTCTCTCCAGCGTCTCTGCTGAGTGTCTCTCCAGCGTCTCTGCTGAGCGTCTCTGCAGCGTGTCTCTGCTGAGTGTCTCTGCAGCGTGTCTCTGCTGAGTGTCTCTGCAGAGTGTCTCAGCAGTGTCTCCGCAGAATGACTTAGCAGAGTGTCTCTGCTGAGTGTCTCTCCAGCGTCTCTGCTGAGTGTCTCTGCAGCGTGTCTCTGCTGAGTGTCTCTGCTGAGTGTCTCAGCAGTGTCTCCGCAGAATGACTTAGCTGAGTGTCTCAGCAGTGTCTCTGCAGAGTGTCTCAGCAGTGTGACTTGGCAGTGTCTCTGCTAAGTGTCTCAGCAGAGTGTCTCTGCAGCGTGTCTCTGCTGAGTGTCTCTGCTGAGTGTCTCAGCAGTGTCTCCGCAGAATGACTTAGCAGAGTGTCTCATTAGTGTCTCAGCAGAGTGACTTAGCAGAGTGTCTCTGCTGAGTGTCTCTCCAGCGTCTCTGCTGAGTGTCTCTCCAGCGTCTCTGCTGAGTGTCTCTGCAGCGTGTCTCTGCTGAGTGTCTCTGCAGAGTGTCTCAGTAGTGTCTCTGCAGAGTGTCTCAGCAGTGTGACTTAGCAGAGTGTCTCTGCTAAGTGTCTCAGCAGAGTGTCTCTGCAGCGTGTCTCTGCTGAGTGTCTCAGCAGTGTCTCCGCAGAATGACTTAGCAGAGTGTCTCATTAGTGTCTCTGCAGAGTGACTTAGCAGAGTGTCTCAGCAGTGTGACTTTGCAAAGTGTCTCTGCAGAGTGTCTCAGCCGAGTGTCTCTGCAGCGTGTCTCTGCAGAGTGTCTCTGCAGCGTGTCTCTGCAGAGTGTCTCTGCAGAGTGTCTCAGCAGTGTCTCCGCAGAATGACTTAGCTGAGTGTCTCAGCAGTGTCTCTGCAGAGTGTCTCAGCAGTGTGACTTAGCAGAGTGTCTCTGCTAAGTGTCTCAGCAGAGTGTCTCTGCAGCGTGTCTCTTCTGAGTGTCTCTGCTGAGTGTCTCAGCAGCATCTCCGCAGAATGACTTAGCAGAGTGTCTCATTAATGTCTCTGCAGAGTGACTTAGCAGAGTGTCTCTGCAGAGTGTCTCAGCCGAGTGTCTCTATAGCATGTCTCTGCAGTGTGACTTAGCACAGTGTCTCTGCTAAGTGTCTCTGCAGAGTGTCTCTGCAGTGTGTCTCTACCGAGACACTAAGGAGAGTGTCTCTGCAGTGTGACTTAGCAGAGTGACTTACCAGAGTGTCTCAGCAGAGTGACTTCGCAGAGTGTCTCAGCAGAGTGACTTAGCAGAGTGTCTCAGCAGAGTGTCTCAGCAGAGTGTCTCAGCAGAGTGTCTCTGCAGAGTGTCTCAGCAGAGTGTCTCTGCAGAGTGACTTGGCAGAGTGTCTCTGCAGAGTGACTTAGCAGAGTGTCTCTGCAGCGTGTCTCTGCAGAGTGTCTCAGCAGTGTCTCTGCAGAGTGACTTAGCAGAGTGTCTCAGCAGAGTGTCTCTGCAGAGTGACTTAGCAGAGTGTCTCAGCAGAGTGTCTCTCGTTTTATTTGTTTATGATGTCCCTCTGAGTGTGATCAGATGAAGCCTGTCAGCTCGATGTCGATACCACGGTTACGGATCAGAGTGAGACCTCTTGAGCGCAGAGACGTTCTTCAGCGTCTTGCAGGGTTTGGGCAGCGAGCGGTCGGCGGCGAACGCTTCGTTGTCGAGCAGCTGGCGCATGGCGATGTTGGCGAGCTGCTCCATCAGCTTGAAGGTGTCGTTGATGTTCAGGAACATGGAGAAGAAATGCTCCGTGTGACGCGTGCTGACGCGGACGCTCTCCGGGAACACCAGCGTGGCGTTCTTCTCCAGCTGGGTCACCTCCGTCCACTGCACTACCAGGGTCACTGAGGGGTCAAAGACGAACATACGTGCCAGTATTAGACATGTGTCCTTGACATGGGGACGACCTTACAGTCCCAGCAGAATAACGTGAGCTCTGTCATTACTTACAGCTGTTTATTTGTGTAAATAAACACGACAGTTTTTTATGCTGATCGAACAAAAGCAGAATCTGTGGAGAAACGTTTCGTTCGCAGTAACGCAGACGTTTGACCACCGTTTGTCTCACTGTGAGACACACGGTGGGACACACAGTGTGACACGAAGTGAGATACGCGGTGGGACACACGGTGGGACACACGGTGAGACATGGTGAGACACATGGTGAGAGACACGGTGAGAGACATGGTGAGAGACAAGATGAGAGACACGGTGAGACGCGGTGGGACACGCAGTGGGACATGCGGTGGGACACACGGTGAGACATGATGAGACACACGGTGAGAGACGGCGAGAGACACGGTGAGAGACATGGTGAGACACGCGGTGGGACACAGTGTGACACGAAGTGAGACGCGGTGGGACACGGTGAGACATGGTGAGACACACGGTGAGACACACGGTGAGACACACAGTGAGACAGGGCATGAGTGAAGTGCAGGTTGTGAGAGGTGGAAACAGACAACAGTCTTCCTCAAAGACGGACATCGCTGGACGTCCTCATTCTTCATTCCCATTTCATCTGCATGGTTCTTATGACTTTTTTAAATTCATTTATTTATTTTTTATTATTTTACATTTTTTATGATCATTATTATTTTGTATTTTATGTATTTATTTTTCAAATGTATTTATTTATTATTAATTTAATTTTTTTTTTTTTTACTTACATTATTTGGTTTTGATTATTAATATCACCACCAGAATAATCGTGATCACTGTGCCCTCTTATTGTCTTATTGTTGCGTATTTTTCCATTTATTTCTGTGAAGTGTGAGATGTTGGCGTCCCCTGCTGGGACGTACTGGGGTTGGTTGCATGTGAGGACATGATTAATTACACGCGTGAGATCGGAGCGCTGCACATTAAAATATAAACATGACAACATTGCGTTCTGACGTTGTGTTGTCTTAGTTTCAGACCGAGTGACATCATTAAACTCTGGCCCGTGATTGGCCGGTCGTACCTTCTTTGCCCAGCAGGAAGGAGTAGAAGCACAGGTGGTTGACGGACAGGTAAAGCCAGCCCTGCCGCGGCACTCGGCCCTTCCAGTAGCTGCACGAGTAATAGTTCACCAGCTTCTCCTCCTCCGGCATCCCGAACAGCCTCCTCATCTTCAGCTCCGCCTCTCGAAACTTCCCACAATCCTCCTCCTGCTCCTCGCCCTGCTTCAGACGGTTCTCCTCCGCAATGATGCCCTGCAGGAAGTGACATCACTCAGGATCAAACACAAAAAGAGACAAACGACCACAGACCGTAAATAAAGATGGACGACACATCAGCTCCACCACAGTGTACCTGCTCGGTGTGTGTCGCCCCCTGCTGTCTGTCTGCAGTACAGGTCATAGAGCCCGCCCCTCCACGTTAGTGAACGGGCCGAACGAAAAACAAATAAACGTTTCCAAAAACGCTTTCTGTCACTGAAGGTCGTTCTCATCGCCCTGATGTTTCTTCAAGGGTTTGTGTTCATGATACGTTCGGTTTAAATTAGTTATTAAATTACACAAAATGGGAGGTTTTTTAAAAACATGGAAAGTGTGGATCGACTTCCTGAACTGCATGTATATGTATGTATGTATGTATGTATGTATGTATGTATGTATGTATGTATGTATGCATGCATGTATGCATGTATGTATATATGTATGTATGCATGTATGTATATATGTATGTATGTATGTATGTATGTATGTATGTATGCGTATATGTATGTATGTATGTATGCATGCATATATGTATGTATGCATGTATGTATATATGTATGTATGTATGCGTATATGTATGTATGTATGCATGCATATATGTATGTATGTATGTATGTATGTATGCATGCATATATGTATGTATGTATGCATGTATGTATATATGTATGTATGCATGTATGTTTATATGTATGTATGTATGTATGTATGCATGTATGCATGTATGTATATATGTATGTATGTATGTATGTATGTATGTATGTATGTATGTATGTATGCGTATATGTATGTATGTATGTATGCATGTATGTTTATATGTATGTATGTATGTATGTATGTATGTATGTATGTATGTATAATGTATGTGTGCAGATGTATGTATGGTATTATTCTTGTATTAAAGTCTTTGTTTTTTCCTTCTCTGTTTATTTCTTCACCTATCTATTTTTTAAACGTAGATATTTTCGTACCTCCTCTTTATTTTTCTTGGAGTACTGTTTACAAAACTTCTGAAGTTCAATAAAACATAATGTCGGTCTTTTCTGCCATGATTGACAGCTGTGACAGCCAATCACTGGTAAAACTGACGTACGCAGATCTTTCCTTTGACGAAGGTGGTGACGTCCTCGTCGTTGTCAAAGATGGAGATGGTCTGCAGCAGGTTGGACTCCAGCCAATCCCAGTGCTCCGTGATCTCCTTCCTGGACGAGCCTGCGAGACACAGCCGAGGGTCAGAAAACAAACATGAAATCAGCCAATCACAGAGCTCCGGGCTCCGCTGACCCACCGCAGGCCACGTTCCAGTAAACCTGAGAGTCGGCCGTCTGCAGCAGGATCCTGTACGGGGCCACCCGGGCACTGGAGTCCAAGACCACATCCAGAGTCCCAACCAGGAGACCTGCACAGACAGAGACAGACAGAGACGTAAACCAGGAGACATTCAGAGAGAAACAAGTGACATAAACCAGGGGACATTCAGAGAGAGACAGGTAGAGACGGGCAGAGACGTAAACCAGGGGACATTCAGAGAGAGACAGGTAGAGACGGGCAGAGACGTAAACCAGGGGACATTCAGAGAGAAACAAGTGACATAAACCAGGGGACATTCAGAGAGTGACAGGTAGAGACGGGCAGAGACGTAAACCAGGGGACATTCAGAGAGAGACAGGTAGAGACGTAAACCAGGGGACATTCAGAGAGAGACAGGTAGAGACGTAAACCAGGGGACATTCAAATGTAAGTGTGAATCTTAAACACAGTAATCAGATTACTTTGATTATTAACTGTAGTAAAATATTATTGTTGACGGTTGATGTACTGATGAAGCGCAGTACAAACCGACATTATATTCAGTCACAGTTCTGACCGTCAGTCTCGAGGTACTTTTACTTTAGCTGTCAAATATTAGTGTTACTGCGGTAC
Organism: Plectropomus leopardus; assembly: GCF_008729295.1. Taxonomy (NCBI): domain Eukaryota; kingdom Metazoa; phylum Chordata; class Actinopteri; order Perciformes; family Serranidae; genus Plectropomus; species Plectropomus leopardus. The sequence goes on from NC_056471.1 coordinate 35,770,633, forward strand.
ATATATGAGCTGGTTACCGAGAGACTCGGATTTAATTCAGTTCAACTGTGTGTTTTCTTTAAAAATTGCCTTTTTTTTTAAAGAAAAAGAAATCACCAAAATATTTTCTCTAAAATTTGCCAAAGACCTTTAAAGAGAAAAACAATCACCAAATTTAAAAAAGAAAAGATGCGTGTTTTCTTTCAAGATCAGCGGTAAAATAAATCCAACACAGCCATTTAGAGTCGATACGCTTCTCCTGAGTCTAAAGTGTTAAAGATTCAAAAACATCAACCCAAGATTTCTTTTAGATAGCCAGAAATTTTGACAAATGTTTTCTTCAAATATTGCCAAAACAATTAAATTAAAAAGAAATTACCAAGATGTTTGTAAATATTTAGAAAGATTTTTAAAGAAAAACAAAACCACCTTTTTTTGAAAACATGGCCCCCGGATGTGCCCCCCCCCCAAAACCAAAGAGGAAAGAAACAAAAGACCGTTTTTTTTACCAAAATGCTTTCTTCAAAAAATCCAAAAATGATACAGTTCAATAAAGTTTTAAGTTTTTTTTTTTAAAGAAAAAACAAAATCACCATAAAAAAAAGAAAAAAGACAGAACTTAAGCCACTTTCAAAATAAAAGAACATAAACCCCCCCACCGATAAATGACCAACTGTCCCTCGCGGTACACACAGTACATACAGTACACAGAGTACACAGAGTACGTGTATAAATACTGTGTGCAGGCTAACTGAAGCCGCTCGGGGTCTCGTGTCTTCAGACTCTCGGACGTGTTTCTGTCCCCTCGTGTCCCCTCAGACACGCACGTATGTGGACACAGAGAGGACAGACACGGTGTTGGACCGCGGACACTGACCGGACAGTCCCCCGCCGCGGCCGTGTCCTCGCCTCCTCTGCAGGATGAAGAACGGGTTGGCCCGCTCGGACACCCACAGCGCGCCGGCCAGCAGCACCTCCTCCGGCTCGATCCACATCTCTGCCCGCTCCCTGCGCACCGTCCGCCGGCGGAGAGCACCGTTAGCACCGGGGGGAAGGAGCGTTAGCACCGGGCGGCTCCGTCTAATTCAGGGCGAAGACACCGAGCCGATGTTGTTGTTTTCGCTCGGTCTGCTGACTGAACATCACTTCCGGGTGTGACGTCACAGGACGCGTCATGACGTCACAGACGGAGAGCGCCGTTAATTTATTTATTTTTTATTTTAATGGAGAAATTCTTCATCCACAAACAAAATATTTCAGGCTCACGCCCCTCTTTTTTTAAAAATGGATTGTTTTAATTTTAATTGTAATGTCTCTCACTGTCGTTAATTACAACAAACATCCCATTTTTACATTATTATAAACACCCCTGATGTAATGTGAATGTGTATTATTTTTGTTACTGCCCATGTCCTTTTATTGTATTTCTTTAAATTTTAATAATTCATTTTAAATATCTTTATTACAAAGCCAAAATTTAAAAATTTATATAAATAAATAAAATTAAACAATGACAAAATGTTTTCCAGGTCCAGGTTTTCAAATATAATTTGAGTGGATTTTGGATTGGATCAAATCTTGAAAATGGGTTATTCAGAAGAAAAGAAGAAAACAAGGATTCTGATATTGAATTAGATCATTTAATCCAGTCTCCGTTTGATCTGGATAAAACCTTCAGTTTATGTTATTCTAACATTTAGACGGACGTGCGTACCTTTGATTAAAAAGAACAAACAGAAAAAACAGGACTCTATAATAAAATTAATTATTTGATGAACAGCTGCTATAAAGTAAATAAAACTGACAAAAACAAAAATGAAACTGCACAAAAATGAGATGGATTATCAGATCCGGGATAGCAAAACATGGAATTTCCAAATCCGGAGGTTTAACATTTGAGTAACTAAGATCCATATTTTCAAGGTATTACAAAATACATGTTAGCTAATTAAATAGCATTTTGGAATGAATTAAAGAATACATTTTTAAAAAGTCCTGAAAGGTGATTCTTTTTATTTTATGCGCACAAGTTAATTATGTTATGGAAAGAAAGTTATCTTGTGCACACAAGATCATTTTTATATAAATATAAAATAGAATTCATAAACAAAATATCATTTTTTGGACTAATGTATATTTTATCCCTGATTCTTTCATTAAAAACCCACAAAATGACTTGATTTCTTTCAAACACAAGGGAAAAAGGTGACTAGCAACTAAAGAAATTACCTCAAAATTAGCAAGAAATTAGTAAAATGTCACAAGAAAACTGCCTGAAAATAAGCTCAAAAAGAAAAGAAAAAAGGTTTTTAAAAAAGGGGGAAAAAAGAAAATGACCTTATGAAAGTACTAAAACTAAAACTTTTTCCTGTAAGATTATTTTAAGTACATAAGAATTGCAAATGTAGTTTCCTGGACATTACACTTTATTTTTTAATAATATAATAATCCTCTCCAGCTAATTGTCAGATGATTTCCTCCTCCCTGTTTACTTATTTTTTAAATTTTCTTTTTATTTATATCTATATATATATTCTATATTATATTTTAATCACATTTCATGCAAAGTTGCTCATTGTTTTCCAAAGAAATTAAGCCAATTTTCTGAGATTTAAGAAGTTTAAATGCTTATTAAAGGCGTATGAATGCAGCACAGGAGAACTGATCCAGGTGCTAAAAGCTTAAATTTGACTATCTTGATATTTGCATTATTAGAATATTAGTATACTTTTCTTTTTTCTCTGCATTTTTATTGTAAATTCTGCTTTGTCAAATAGTGTTTTCTTTTTTGTTTTTTAAAAACAGAAAATCTTCGTCATTGAGGTTCCACAGCAGCAGACTTCCGCATCTTCATTTGTATTTCAGTCACATAAATATCCAAATATTCACGTATATTTTGACTCACTGTGTGTATCAGATAAAGAGAGTGCGCTGCAGGTTAAAGGCAATAATGACACTTTAATGACACTTTAATGCCGAGGCAGTAAGAGACACAGTGAACTGAAAGCATCACACACATCCTCTTCATCGTCATCATCATCAGTACCATGTGACACAGAGACGAGGACAGACAGATGAGGACAGACGAGTCCCTCTTCAGGTCACTTCAGAGATAATATTGATCAATCAGGTTATAGATTGTATAATGCTGTTTATATATTGAGCCCCGTCGCCGGAGCGGATTATTACACGCTGAATAATTCAGAAGCTGTTTAATTAATACACTTTTAAAGGAGCAGTCCGCCACTTCTCTAACTGAGACACAGAGAGGAGACGTGTTAGCAGCGAGGGTCCACCTGCTGACGTCACACCTGAGGACCGAGAGCCAATAGGAGGAGAGGAAGCAGCTGTGTCACCTACTGAAGCAGCTTCAGAGAAAATCATTTTAACCCTTTAGAGACTGTTTGTCTCATTTTAGTCTCTTTTCTTCTTCCTGTTGTGATAACTGTGTGTGTGTTGATGCATGTGTCCTAAATGTAGTCCAGATTGTGTATTTGAGTGTAATCAGTGAATTTGCAGCTCAGCTCCTACAATAAGTCTAAAATACACTGTGGAAACTAAATAGTTACATTCAGACTGTTCAGGTCCAAAAATGCTCCATTGAAACCCATTCAAACTGACATTTTTGATCCCACAGCCATCAGAGCAGAAAAACAGGACTTGTATTATTTCTGGGTGTCATTCTGGGCTTTTGACTCTGAATTTGTCATTTTAACTATTTTCCACCTGATGAGGTCATTTTGACCATATTTGGCATATGGAGGAAATACATGCTATTTCCACTAGGTGACCTGTCACAGTCAATGTAGCTGCTGATCACTGACTGACAGCAGCTACAAAATACAAAATAAATGTACTTTGCATGTAGTATATTGAAAATACTTCATTTTTTTCATCTAAAAACATGGTGGCATCATGACAAAAATATGGCATTTAAAGGGTTAAAATTCTGAAAATTAACAAATATTTTATATTTATGAGAAGGACTGATGTTGGTTAAAAAATAAACTCAATGAAAGAAGAAAATCATATTTTTTAAAGCTTGACTTTGAAAAGTGCATTTCGTGTGCAGAGCGATGTGAGTGTGTGTGTTATTACAGCGAGCCCTAAAGGGTTAAAATTAGATCTTTAATACATCACTTTCTTACAGTATCGCAGTAAACCCTGATAATCTGAGTCATACCCTCGGTTGTGGTATGTGTTGTATCACCAGATTGTTGCCGATGCAGAGCTGCACAGCAGAGTGTCAAGTCGACAGAAAAGATACTTTGAGTGAAAGATGAAACAGTTAAAAAAACCAAAAACAACATGTGATGCGAGAGGCAGCTGTCCCACAGGTATTTTCAAATCATCTCATCTGGCAGCAAAAAAGTTCATATTTGACTTTGTTCCACTCCATCACTGGATGTTGCTTATTCAGAAGTCGGGGCCTGCATGTCCCGGTGCCGATTCAGAGGATTAGTTTTGTCAGAGCTGATTTCCTCCAGCTGACATTAATTCACACAAGTAACCACTATCACGTCCGCTTTCTGATGTTTATAACAAAACAAATTTGATTCAAATCTGCTAAAAATGAAGCCTGTTACACTCGATTTTTGCTCATCTCATTTGTTTACGAGCGGATGCTGACCTTCCCAACGTGGCGCAGACGTATTGCGGCGAGCTCTGAGCACGGGCCAATAAAGTATCTACATCTACACCTTTAAGCTTTACAGTACAGGAAGTGACTCACCTCAGACTCTTTTCTCATTGGCTCACGGACCTGCGGACTCCTGACGACTCGATCGCCGTCTTAGCCGGCTCTCTGCAGGATGGACAGCTGACCCGCCGCTTCACTAACAAGACAAAAATCAGACGGACTCAAGGCTGTCAGTTAATTTTCTCTCTTTTGATGGAGCTAACACTTTCCCCCCCACTTCCACTATTTGTGCTAAGCTAGGCTAATGGTCGTCTCGTCTGACTCTGGAGAACACGAGGGTCGAATACATGTTGAAGTCTTTAGAGGGTTAATAAGAGAAACAGAGGACCCAGGACGCCACCCTGAGGAACGCCACACATCACTGAAACACAGAACAGGAGTATTTTCTGAAATGTTGGACTGTTCCTTTAAATCTAACGTCTCTTTTTGCTACAGGGAAAGTTAACACTGTTACAGGTCGCGCCTGCTTCCTCCAGAGTCTCTGCAGAGGATCCAGGTCCAGGCCCAGGTCCAGGTCTTCCTCTGCTGTTCCAGTTTGAAGGTAAACAGGAAGAATCAGCTCAGTCAGTATCTAGATTACTTCTGATCCAGGACTCTGGCTGGAGTCCAGAAGAGTCTGTTGATGATGTCACCTCCAGTTGGCCAATCAGAGGGTTACAAATTCCCAAATGTCTGGAGTTACGACCCACTGAAAGCAGAACATCAGAAAACACAAACAGAAACCTTTTCTGGGTTCACGTTTTCCAGCTTTGTTGTGGTTCTGGTCCTGGTGTGTTCAGGTCCATTTAAGTTCAGCCAACATAGTCCCAGGTCCAGAACCTTTGACTGGTTTTCCAGGAACACAGGGACATTTTTAAAGCCTTGAGAACCACCTCAGGAAAATCATTTTCTTGAGAACCCAATATATTTTTAACCCCTCAGAGATATTTTCTCAGGAACATTTCCACGAACCCAAGAACCCCTTTAAGACCTCAAGAACCTTTCCAGGAACTCTTCAGGCACTCCGAAAGTTTTTCAAGAACCTTTTTGGATTTTAAGAATGTTTCCAAGCATGTTTTAAGATCCAATAAATGGAGACCAGAGAATTATCTTTAACCCTTTGAAACCTGAGCAAATCGACGAAATAGACACAAGAGGAAGATGGCGATGAGCAATTCAACAAGAGATGGCAAAAAAAATGACAAACAATTACAACAAAATTACCTGGAAATAAGTTTTAAAAAAGTGAAACAAACAAACAAAACTTAAGAGAGTGCTTAAAAAAAGAAAGCTTATATTTTTAAGATGTTATGATAAGATTTGGAAAATATACTTTACTGGACATTTTTTCCTAGTTTTTTGATAATATATGATCCCCCAGGCAAATTTTCAGATCATTTTTTGTCACATTTAATCTTGTTTTTGGTTTTTTTGCAATTTGTTGTGCATTTCTATCCAAGTTGCTCATTGCCTTTTTCCCATGTTCTCAAATAAATCAAAGCAATTTTCTCAGCTTTCAGAGGTTTCGATGCTTGTGAAAGGCATCTGAACGCAGCACAAGAAAACTGATGTCAATCCAGGAGTCAAAGGGTAAATAACTCTCACTTTTCAAGGAACACAAGGAACTCTTCAGGATCTTTCAATTATTTTCCAGGTGCCTTGGAACTTTAAGGAACATTTTCAGGAACCTTTTTAGGCCCTCGAGCATTTACAGAACCAAGAAACCCCCAGAAACTTTTTAGAGGATCCAAGGGACCTTGTTAGTTACTCGGAAAAAGTTCCAGGACCTGAAAGAGCCCTGGAACTTTTCCAGAAACTCAGAGAAACCTTTTTACAAATTTAGGACCTATCCAAGTACTGTTCAAAGAATTCACAAACTTTTCCAAGGACCCAGAACGTCTTTTTGGGGTGATCAGGAGCCTTTTGAGGGACCTTTTTCCAGGAGCATAACATTACTTTTAGGGACTCCACAACTTTTCAAGGAACTTGTCAAAGAACTCAACCACGACATTGGAAGAGGAACCTGGTTCAGGGTCTGGAGGTCAGTTCTTGGGATTATTTGGTTTAGAAATTGTTTCTGACAATACTGACAATACCGCAACCGTGACTCTGGTTCCTCCAAAGTTTTTTTTCCTCTGGGAGAAAAAAACAGGTGTTGAGTTTTGGGGTCCAAACCAGACCAGGATCCACAGTGAGTCTACGCTCAGGCTGAAGAAAGTCTGATGGATTAAATGATGATTAAAAGTTTGTCCAAATTGTCGTTTTCAGACTCCCCTAACCATCCACCGACCCACCGGGAACACTAAACACATCCTGCGTCCATAAAATGTCATCCGTCCATCTGCAGGTGGAGGAAGTGGTGCTGTGGGGACGTAACCATGACGACGGGCCTCAGGACTTGTTGTCGTCGTAGAGGTCGAGAGACGCCTGGATGTCCGGCAGCTCCATCTCACAGACGACGCTGCGAGGAGACATCGAGTTCCTGTTGAAGAAGTGACCGCCGCCTGACGAGTCACAAAAACAATCAACGTCTCACATAAACAGCTTTACAAAAAGATATTATAAAAACAGCCTGATTTATCATTTAATACGGTGTTCAATCATTCTGTATCAGCCGTTAGCGGACAGAATGTCGTGATTTGTGTTCAACATTCGATAAAAACTGTTTAGTCTTCTGATCAAACATTTACTTCAGTAAACATCAGCTGTATCAACACCAAGATCAATTTTACTAAATCCAAAACCTGTAGTGCAGAGTAGAGTTACAGCTCATACTGAAGGGATCAATAAAACTGATCAGATGTTATCAGGAGTGTATTTGTGGTGTCACTGGCTCCATCTCGTGGACAATTTGAGACACTGCATCAAACTGAAACTGAAGGAAAAACTGTCAAATCTGGATCAATTCCTGCCCGATTAAATGGACTAAATTAAATGGTTTTATTAATCTGCGTCGGGCTCGAAGATCCGTCACATTTTCAGGGTTCTTTGAATCAAATTTAGATCCTCTCGCGAAATGACACCGTAAACTTTCTGTATGACAGAATAAACTGTGTTAAGTTGCTCAGTGCACAGATGCCAATGACAATGTAAGATTGCTCTGTGATTAAGTAGTGTAGGTGCTCTCTTTCATGGAGTTAAGTTACTTTAGGACGGCGTAAAGTTCTTAAATAAGAGCAGAGAAATGGTAAAGTTGCTCTATGGCAGTGTTAAGTTGCTCTATGATGGTATAAAGTTGCTCTATGAAAGGAAGTTGTTTTTTAACTATGGAATTGGCTGAAGAGTTTAGTTGCTCTTACAGTAAGGTGTTGTTGCCTGTATCAGGATTCAGTTGCCCTGAGAGTTTAAAGTTGCTCTATGACAGTGTAAATTAACTTGGACACATTTTAAGGTTGCTCTATGACAGTGTAAATTAACTTGGACACATTTTAAGGTTGCTCTATGACTGTGTAAAGTTGTCTTTGAAGTGATTAAAGTTGGCTGCGGAGTTTAGTTGCTCTTACAGTAACGTGCTGACACCTGTTTCAGGAATCGGTTGCTCTGTGAGCATAGAGTTGCCCTGTGTTAGTGGACCTGTGTTCTTACTGGTCACGGCGATGGTGATGTCAGCAGGAGTTCTGGGCGTGGCCTCGGGGTGGGGGGGGCTGAGCGGCTCCAGGCTGATGGACGGCTGGTTGCTGTCGCCCAGCGTCGACCTCTGGCTGCCGGACGCCTGACTGACGCCCAGACGCCCCACGTCCAACACCACGCTGTCCACGCAGGGAAGACTGGTCTGAGACCGGAGGAGACAGAGGACAGACAGGAGGACAGAGACAACAGTTAAAACAGGACACCTGTTGCTTGTGTCGATGTTGTTTGTGTTGTTCAGGTCTGCGGTGACTCACCATGATGCCGAGAGCTTTGAGGATGTTGAGTTTGCACATGGGACAGGTGCAGTGCTCGTTCAGCCAGGGGTCCACACACACCTTATGGAAGACATGTCTGCACACACGCACACGCACACACACACGCACACTCATCACTAACCGGACGGAACCTGGTGCCGACTCAGGACCGGTTCAGATTTTAAATATATACTGTATGTATGAGTGTTTTCGGGCTCACTTGCAGGGCAGGATGCGGACCACGTCGTTCAGCTGGTACGCTTCGATGCACACCGCACAGTGGTTAAAATCTGGATCCGTTTCCTGCAATACGCAAACACGTGAACATGTCAACGTGACATCGACAAATCTACTGTTAAAAAACACAAACCACAGGTTAACTTGTGAGTTATGGACACGGCTGGCGGTTCTGAGTCTCTCCGGCTGCATCAGTATGTTTTCTTTTTAAAAGATCTCTGAGCCCTGCAGAAGACTCGTACTGTGCCAGTGTGACGTTACTTCAGGACGGTGTACAGGTGCTCTACCATGGTTTGCATTGTGTAGAGTTGCTCTATGGCACTGTTAAGCTGCTATATGACTGTTTTTATGGTGTTAGGTTGCTGATGAGAGTGTAAAGTTGCTCTATGATAGTAAATTTAGTGTAAACTTGCTCTGACAGTCCACGTGCTCGAGCTGGTATGTCGCAAGCGTCAGCATAGCTGGAACGGGTTCTATCGATGTTCTATCGACGTTCTATTGACCTTCTATCGACTACACGTCTCATGCTTTAAATTCATCCATGACAGTATATTGTTGCCCTATGACAGTATTAATAGTGTAATGTTGCTCTATGAGAGTGTAAAGCTGTTTGAGAGGGTATACATTTGCTCTATGACCGTGTTTAGTTGCTCTACTACAGTGTTTTTTTGCTCTGTGACAGTATAAATAGTGTAAAGTTGTTCCAAAACACCCGAGTGGTGTGGACCTTGGACATAAACAAAGCAACAGTATTGCACACCTGACACCTCTGGGTCCTGCTGCCCGCCCTGTATCACACCTGACACCTCTGTATCACACCTGACACCTCTGTATCACACCTGACAGCCCTGTATCACACCTGACACCTCTGTATCACACCTGACACCTCTGGGTCCTGCTGCCCGCCCTGTATCACACCTGACACCTCTGTATCACACCTGACACCTCTGTATCACACCTGACAGCCCCGTATCACACCTGACAGCTCTGGGTCCTGCTGCCCGCTCTGGATCACACCTGAGCCAGGAGCAGGACACAAAAAAGAGGATGGACATAAAAGACGGCATTACCTTGTCTCCTTTCTTCACCGTCCTCGTGGTCAACTTCCCGATGGCTTTCTTTGCTGCGTCACCAAGACGACGCTGAGAAACAGAAAGGGAGGGGTGTTACATGTCCAAAAGTATGTAGACAACTAGACAGATATGTCACAGTGCAAAATGTGTACTTCAGTACTCTGAGTACTTGTACTGTCTGTATGTTGGTGTACTACAGTACTGTGAGTACTTGTACTGTCTGTATGTTGGTGTACTACAGTACTGTGAGTACTTGTACAGGGTCAGTAGGAGCTGATTTCTGGCTGCAGGGAGGTGAGGTGAAGGTTGCTCTGCAGCAAATGGAGAGGAGGAGGAGGAGGGAGAGTCCTGAGAGGAAGGTTATATTACACTGGGAGGAGTGTGTGTGTGTGTGTGTGTGTGTGTGTGTGTGTGTGTGTGTGTGTGTGTGTGTGTGTGTGTGTGTGTGTGTGTGTGTGTGTGTGTGTGTGTGTGTGTGTGTGTGTGTGACCACCGACTGCTACATTAAACTTTCAGCAGAGATTCACCTCATTAAATATTGATGTTTCATCTGAACAAGAGGAGGAGGAGGAGGAGGAGGGGAGTTCGCATGTTCTCTGTATGTTCTGTTAATGTTTTCCGTTTACCGCCGAAATCAGAGGTTGCAGCTATGAATGACGTCACATCCACGGCGTCACGTTCGTTTTTAGCAGCACCGGTTTACGGCGGGTTAGTCGTCATTCGAAACACCAGATGATGACATCACATCACGCTTTATTTTGTGAATACAAACATTTGAATTTTGAAAAAGAAAAAACAATCACCATTTTTTTTTTGTTACCTGGCTGCGGTCGCGGGCGCTGGTGTAGCGGATCTTCTGGATGAAGTAGAAGATGAGCCAGGCGGACGAGATGATCATGAGGACGATGAAAGAGATGGAGACGAAGACCAGCGAGCCTCGGTTGATGTTTTTGGATGAACCGCGTTGACCCACGAACACCGAGACCAGCACGGTCAGGTTCCTCTCCAGGTGAGCCAGGATCTCTTTACCGTACGCCTCCGTGATCATCACCGCCACCGTGTCCCCGGTACCTGCACAGAGACCACAGAGTGAGGACAGGAGGACACAAATTCCGTACTGCAGTGAGACACACGCGAGCTGGAATCGAACCCGTGGCCGCTGCGGTGAGGACACCGCCTTCATTCATGGGGGCGGGGTCTTTCCCTGATCTTTTACTCTGAGTGTTCAACACTTTGGTTTTGTTCTGAACTCGGAGCTGCGTTTAGTGTGAGGTTGCTACAGACACGCGTGGTTCATACACGTTGCCATGGACAAAATTTCCAAACTTTTCCATGACTTTTAAAGGACCCAATTTTTTTTTCTTTTCCTTGTCCATCGGAAACTTGGAAAATCCAACAATTGTTTCAGTTTTTAGAGTTTCTGGCTGTAATAAATGGTGTCATTTTGATTTTTAAAGAAAATCTGCCTTTCAAATATTCAGGGAAAAAAAAAGTTTTAAATAAAAATTGCCAAAAATGAAAAAAGAAGAAAGAAAAATAAATAAATAAATAGAAATAAAACCTATAAAGCTTTCTATAAAAATCACCAACATTTTTGAAATTGGCAATCAATTCGACTTAACACAGCCACATAAGTTGTATGCCCCTTCTTTAAAGAAAAAAGTGCCTAAAAATGATCTGACAGGGCTGGTGAGCGTACATGAGTGAAGGGACACGCAGGGAGAAAATGAGGAAATGTACATAATCAAACAAATAAACATAAACAACCAAAATATCTCACGCTGACGCAGACTGAAGCTACGTTACATTGTCAGCTACGGAAAATACATTCACTGTTATTGTAATTCATTTAACACAACACATTTCCATGATTTTTCCAAAAATGTTAATGATTTTTACTAGTTTCATGACTTTTCCAGTTTATAATCACAGAATATGTGATTATAAACTTCCATGACTTTTCCAGGTTTTCCATAACAACGGGAACCCTGGATATAAAGTTTACAATTATTTGTCTTTTTTTTTTTTTTGCTCTCCAGGTCAGATTGTTTCAGTTTGTACTCAAACATTCGGCATCAGGACCGAAACATAACACACACACACACACACACACACACACACACACAGTGTGAGGTCACAGTGACCTCATCAATTAATGACACACTCCCGTCTATATTTAGACCTCGGCATCGATCCTCAGGAAGTCACTCCTCACATTCACACCTTCCTCCTCCTCCTCCTCCTCCTCTCAATCACAGCTTAAAGGAATATCTCTTCATTTCAGGATGACTGTTTCCAGTTTTTATGCCAACAATACTCCTGGAATCCTGGAAACATCCTTAAATCCTAGAAATATCCTAAGATCCTAAAAATCTTAGGTATATGCTAAAATGCTAGAAACGTCTTAAAATCCTGAGAAACGTCTTAAAATCCTGAGAAACGTCTTAAAATCCTGGAAACATCCCAAAATCTAAGAATGTTAAGAATCTTAAAAATGTCCTAAAATCCAAGATATGTCATAAAATCCTAGAAACGTGCCAAAATCCTAGAAAAACCATGAAAATTGAGAAAAGTTCTAAACTCTTAGAAATGTTCAAAATCCTGATAATGTTCTAAAATCATAGAAACGTCCTAAAATCCTACCAACGCCCTCAAATCCTAGAAATGTCCTAAAATCCTAAAAATGTCCATCCTTGATCCTTGGAACGTGCTAAAATCCTAGAAATATTATTTTAATAATCCTAAAGAAATGTTCTTAAGCCCTAGAAATGTTCTCAAATCTTAAAAATGTTCTAAAATCAAAGGAACATCCTAAAATCTTTTGAACGTGCTAAAATCCTGGAATTATTATAAATTCTCAGAAATGTCCTTAAGTCCTAGAAATGTCCAAAATCCTAGAAATGTTCTACAATCATCAAAATGTTATAAAAAATCCTAAAAAATGTTCTGAAATCATAGAAAAAAATTTCCTAAATTGCAATAAATATCCTAAAATCCTCAAAAAGTCCTAAAATCCTAGAACATGTGTGGGGCCCCTAAGCAAGGCAGGTTCGGGCTCTCTGCTTTATGCTAAGCTAAGACAGCTGTTTGTTTCCAGTCTTGACCCTGAGCTAAGCTAAGCTAAGCTAAGCTAAGCTAAGCTAAGCTAAGCTAAACGTTGTGTTCGGACTCGGACCTTCGTGTCCCATCTTCACCGTCTTGTTGGTGGAGTTGTTGTAGATGAGGACCGCCGTGGCGTTGTAGGCCGCCGCCTTCAGGATCTTCTCTTTAAAGGTGCAGTTTCCTCTCTGCAGCAGCGCCACCCAGTGGACGTTCCGAGGAGGGACCAGGAACCGAGTGCCGGGGTCGCAGCCCTGCCGGTCCACCACTGAGGAGACACAACGTCAGCGCGTCGGTTACACGTCATCACAACGATAACTCAGTGACATCATCAGTATCTCCCCGCTGACCTCGCCAGCGTATCGAATATATTATTATTGTTATTCTGGCTTTTGTTGTAGCTCTGCACACACATTTATATTTTTTATTTTTAACCTTCACACTAGTTTTATTCTCTGCATTGTAGCATAAGGCAGAGCTTTATGTTTTACAAACTTTGCACTACGACTTTAACGTCTGCACCTTTTGTACATACATTTTGTGTTCTTTATATTCCATTTATCATGTTTCTATATGGCTTCTATATTTTTATCTCATTCGATTGAAAGTTACTATTTTCATTCTTCCTCTATGTTTTTGTATGTGTACATGTACTTGGCAATAAAACCTGGTTCTGATTCTTTAAACACTCAGCCAATTATCCATATAATTATTGAAATATTCATACCAGTGCTCATTGTCTGTTACTGTATTTCTTACATTTATAGTTTTTACAAACTTGCATATTCAGCATACTATACAAAATGTATTTTTACATATTTACATACTAGTGCTAGTTGTTTACTATAACTGTGCATCTATTTTTATATTTTTATATACTTTGCGCTGGTACTTCTTTCTGTCGGAGATATTTCTCTGCACTGACACCAGAGCAGAGTTTTAGATCGTGCATGCTGAGGCAGGTTTTGAAGCTGAAGGTTTTTCTCCTGTTTCTGAAGATTCACGCACTGATCATTGTGTCGCATCTTTTCTCAAAGCCACAGACAGTCATTGTGTAATCATTCATCACGTTCATGCACGCAGGGTTAATGAGGTCCGTGCTGATGTGAACCCGTCAGTGTCGGCGGAAACAGACTCTGTGGCTCAGCTGGTGCAGACGCTCGGAGCTGCAGTGTCCTTCTGTGAGGGCAGTCTGACTGTAACCGGACACCTCCGAGCCCCGCCGCAGTGTCTCAGTACTACTACATATACTACATATACTACAGACGCTCCGACCTTCAGCACAGCCGCAGTGTCTCTACTGCAAATACTACATCAGTGATGCTCAACTCATGGCCCGCGGGCCAAATCTGGCCCTCAATAGGGTGCCATGTGGTCCCCACACATTTTGTAATTGATAATAAAAATAAAGTGATTGACTCTGGGAATTGTTTTTGTCCTTTTAGTCTCCATAAGGTGTCAGAGTGCATAAAACAGCATCAAAATAGAGCTTGTTGAACAAAGAAAGTACCAGTGGAGGATCCCCCACACGTTCTTAAATCCTAGAAATGTCCTAAAATCCAGGGAGCATCCTAAAACCAGAAAAATGTCCTAAAATCCTACAAATGTCCTAAAGTCTAAGAAATCTTCTAAAATCCTATAAGACATCTTAAATCTCAGAAAGGTCCTAAAATCCTAATAATGTCATAAAATCTTAGAAACTTCATAAAACCCTCAAAACATCCTAAAATCCTAGAAATGTTCTGAAATTTGAAAAATGTCCTAAAATACGAGAAACATCCTAAAAGTTTCCTGGCATGTCCAATAACTCAACAACAGCTGGTATGGACATGAACCAGCTGTGTCGCTGCTTTATTGTCGTTCTCAGGAGTTTTGGTTTTGGACTCGCCTCCAATTGGCGATTCTTGTTATACGACAACACATCATATTTATTTCGTGATCCAGGCGTGCAGCGCACAAACATTAGCACTCAGCATAAATTTTACCTGAAAGAACAAAAAGAGCTCACAGTCGACACTATACCACTCCCTCAGCTGACCATTTTTAAAAATGGATTTTATTTAACCAGAAATAGTCCCATTAAGATTCAAGTCTCTTCAAGGTATTCCTGGCTGAGAAAGCAGCATGATGAATTTTACATAAAAGAACAAACAAACTAAGAACAAACAGCTGAATTAGCAGCGTTCAATAATCAGACGTGCACTCAGAGGTCAAAATGGCCTTACTCTTGATTTCAAAATCCCTCGTGTTTATAATAAAACATAGCGTAGGGCTGGGAGATTCGAATCGAAAAGTAATCGAAACCGACATTCACAAACTCTATCCGATGTAATCTTTCCCATGTCGATTATTTCAGTTATTTTTTAAATTCTGTACTTTCCCCACTGGGGTCGGCAACTTACACATCTGTCATGCGTCTCACGCTTTTGGGCTCTGTCTCACGCTCTCATGACACTGAGGAAAATCTCACGCCAAAACACAGCGAGGGCAGAAGTGTTAAACAATCATGTAAAAAAGTGAAGGACTATGACTGCAGAACAGCTGAGTGTTTGACAGCCACAGCATTTCATCACGGCGGATCAAACAGCTGATGGTCCGACAGCAGCGCAGTGAGACAGACAGACAGAGCGCAGCTTCTCCTCACAGCACCAAAGTGAAGTCAGAGTCCTGCAGTCAGGAGAGGTTGGACTATTATCAGCACAATGTGCTCAAATTTACCTGAAGTTTGTTTCAGATGGAGCTTTTCATTTTTATATAATGCTGGAAAGTTTAATAAATAATAATACATCATATGTTTATTACACTCCAACACACCATGGTCACATGACACTGTGTCAGTGAACTATGAGGAGGTTTAAATAATCGTGATACTGATTTTAGGTATAATCGCCCAGCCCTAGTTTAAGGCAAGATGACAGAGGAAAAACTTCATAAGAACATTCACTGACCTTCCAGGTCAGACTTCAAGGCGTGATGATGACAAATATATTGTATCCTGTGTCGTTCTATGCTTTATCCTTATTCATTTTTTTAATATTCTCTTTTCTAGCATTTCTCAGACGAAAGCTTCCCATGTTGCAGCTGCTGAAAAACTTTAATGTTAGAAAAAAACCTCTGGCAGACTATGATGGATATCACACACTGCAGTTTCCTGTGTCTTGTTTTGAGTTTGCACAATGCTATGTGAATTAATTTGCACTGATACAATAACTTTGTACCGTGAATAAATGTGAAATGCTAAAAAAAAAATAACGGTAACTTTTACCAAAGACAGTGCAGGTTTGCTGAACCATTTCCTCGTGTGTCTCAGGAACTCTCATTTGTTCGGCCATATTGTGAAACGGCACGTCGTCAGACCTCCTCAGGGCTGTCAGCTTTTTCACTAAAAGTCTCTAAAATGTGGAACACGCTACCAACCGAAATAAAATTAACACGAGATGTTAAGATTTCCAACAAAAGTGTTACAGGTTGCCTGAGGCGAAATCAGATTTGTGAGCATTTTTAACTATTTTATAATATCTCATAATTGATCGTTGTATCTGTATGAAACCTTGATATTTGTGTCTTTTTTTTGCCAGTTTTTTGTTTTGTTTTACTGTAACTGAGTCTTGTAATTCTATGTAATCTTGATGTACACATTTTTAGCTTTTTGTCTATTTTTAACCGTTTTTATGTGCATGCTACTGTATGTTACCTTGATATCCTCTTTTTTTCCTTGTCTTTAGTAAAAGCCGACCTCGGGGCAGGATTATGAAAGTAGCTGCAGCTATAATCTCTGAAACATCAGTGACTGCAGCTTGTTTGTAACAGGCTGAAGTTGTTCTGGTAAATTGCATTGTCCCAATCAAATAAACAACAGAAATAAATAAATGCATTTATGAGGAGATGAGGTGCGCAGAATCAGTCACATCTTTTAAATCACTTCTTAAAACTCACTTTTACTTTCATGTGATGTCACCTTTATTCATTTTTTCATTTTTCATCTCTTTCTCTATTCATTTATCTGCACCCCATCCTTCTTACGTCCTGTTCTTACCATCTTGGCACGTTTTAATTTATTTACTCGTTAATCTTTTTCCTATTCATATGTTTTTTTTATCTTCTTATCTTTGTTTTAATCCCACTGATGTGATGTCGCCTTCTTGTATTACTTCTTATATTATTTTGTATCGTCTTTTATTGCATTTATTCTTATATTTTCTAGTTTTCTTTTTACCTGCCTTTTGTCGTGACCTGCCTGTTTTATTTACTTTTATTTGCTTTATTCTTGTTGACCTTTTGCATTTTATTCTGGCCTTTTTCTTAAACTTTTCTAGACTTTTGGCCTCTTTGTTAATGTTTATGCTTATTATTCACTGGGTGCCTGCCTTTGCTTTTTCTGCCAAAGCACTTTGTAAACAACTCTTTTTAAATGTGCTATATAAATAAACTTATTATTATTATTATTATTATCATATTATGCTCTATTTCAGCAACAGTGCATATTAAAGGGCAGTAGTGGGTGACTTTAATTCTAACTCACAAGAAGAAGGTAAATACAATCTTACACAGATCAGACAATTAATTAAAAAATAATAATTCTATAAATAATATATAATTCTATGTGATGTCATCTCTCAGCTGTGGATGCACTTAAAGGAATACATTACCTGTTTAAATTAACCCTGGGGTGACCTCAGAGGCCTGCACTACGAAGCAGAGTCACCATAAGCAGAATATCTTTCTGTTTTCTGGCTTCACTAAACTGTCACACCGACTCTTGAGAGCCAATAAAACTAGGGAAAGGTGATATACTGAATATATATATATATGTATAGTCAGTCAGTCAGTCAGTCATTTTCTGTAACCGCTTGTCCTCGTAAGGGTCGCGGGGGGGATGGAGCCAATCCCAGCTGTCATCGGGCGGGAGGCGGGGTCACCCTGGACAGGTCGCCAGACCACCGCAGGGCCGACACGTACAGACAGACGACCACACACACTCACACTCACACCTACGGACGATTTAGAGACACCGATCCACCTGAGCTGCAGGTCTTTGGACTGCGGGAGGAAGCCAGAGACCCGGAGAGAACCCACGCAGACACGGGAGAACATGCAAACTCCGCACAGAAGGGCCCCGCCCACGGACCGAACCCCGGTCCAACCGGGATTCGAACCAGGGACCCCCTTGCTGTGAGGCTATATATATATGCATACATAAATATTTGTTAAAGTATGATTATTTTTATTTCTATTAATTTACTTTAAATGTTGAACATCCCATATTCTACTTTTTTGTTTGTTTTTGTTTTCTTTGTTGCTGTTTCTACAGTGTAAAAAAAAAAAAAAACGGTTCACTCTGTAAAAATACTGAATTGAAGATGACTGTATAAGTCTAATAAGTGAAACTGGAACTTATATGCTGTTGGGTTATGCAGTGCACCTCCCGGAGCACAGAGCGTACTCTGGGCACAGACGGAGCAGCAGAACATCAAGCGCATTAAAAAGAAACTCAGCTGTCCACTGTGCTGGGTCTAAAAGTTTGCTTTTACTCGCAGCAGCCGCTCCTCTCATCCATCGATCTGATCAGACCAGCTCTGAACCGATCGATGGATCAATCATCCACCCTGCGAGTCCCAAACTGCTGCTGGGAAGAAAAAAGGACTCATGGTGAGCTCCACCTGTTCACAAACCCGAAAAACTTACAAATTTAGAGAGGGGACACAGAATGAATGTTGTAACCTCGGGTGTATTTTGACCTTATCAAAATGAGACAATGTCGAGCTAAAAATAGATATTAATGACGGGAACCATGACGAAATCTATGTTTTATTTTCGCTGACGAGTTGGGACGAGACGAAAATGTCAGCAGTGGACTATCAGACATTCAAAATGACAATGACGATAATTTTCTAATGCCATATGAGGAGCACCAACTGGCTGTAAACTTTAACTGGCTGTAAAGTTTACGGTTTCTGCTTCTTCACAGTGAGATCAATAAGTCAGAGTTTACGATGAACCCGTGTAAAGATCCAGTCGGCTCAATTAGTTATATGGTGGTGTTTGAGATCATAAGTAAGATTCTGAACTTTTCAAATTAAATTTTAGACCTCAGGTGTTGACCTCAGGTGTTGACCTCAGGTACTGACCTCAGGTGTTGACCTCAGGTACTGACCTGAGGTGTTGACCTCAGGTATTGACCTCAGGTTTTGACCTGAGGTGTTGACCTCAGGTGTTGACCTCAGGTTTTGACCTGAGGTGTTGACCTCAGGTGTTGACCTCAGGTTTTGACCTGAGGTGTTGACCTCAGGAGTGTTGTGATGTCAGTACCTCCGTGATGCGGTGCAGGTGCGATGACGATGCCCCTGGTGTCCACCTTTGGTGAGTTCTGTCCGTATGTCCCGTCATCACTGCTCATCATGTGGATGGTGTTTCCTCGACCGTCCAGCACCGTGGCGTTCACTGTGGCGCCCACGTACTCCTCTGACACCATGTTCCTGTCGGACCGGGCCGCCGACACCGAGCGGCACAGGACCAGGACCAACGGGACGAGGAGACGTGTCCACCTCAGGGACATTATGTCGTCCTCTCAGTCTTTGTTACATCAAAACTGTGAAGAAACAAAAAGAGACTCCTTT
Organism: Plectropomus leopardus; assembly: GCF_008729295.1. NCBI lineage: Eukaryota > Metazoa > Chordata > Actinopteri > Perciformes > Serranidae > Plectropomus > Plectropomus leopardus. The sequence continues at coordinate 35,790,200 of NC_056471.1, forward strand.
AAACGACAACTTCCTGTCCTCCTGAGGACCGTGGTGTCCACCTGTTGATTTTTTGTCCTCCAGCTTGTTTATGTCAAGGTGAAGACAGGTAATATGGGACACCAGGTAAAATGGGCCAAAGAAGGTTTTAAGTCTTGGGCTCTTTGACCCTTTAGGGTTCACTTTAATATCACACACACTCATATGGCCCTGAGCACAAAATGTGCTTTTCAAAATCAGGCTTAAAAAACATTAAACATTAATATTATAATTTCATCAGTCCTGATCATAAATATCAAATATTCATTAATTTTCAGAATTTTAACCCTGAAAATGCCAGATTATTGTCATAATGCCACTTTGTTTTTAGATGAAAAAAAGATTAATTCTCATTCTCCTCCTCCTCAGTGTGTGAGTGTAGCTGCTGACAGTCTGGGATATGTCAGTGTGTGAGTGTAGCTGCTGACAGTCTGGGATCTGTCAGTGCGTGAGTGTAGCTGCTGACAGTCTGGGATATGTCAGTGTGTGAGTGTAGCTGCTGACAGTCTGGGATATGTCAGTGTGTGAGTGTAGCTGCTGACAGTCTGGGATATGTCAGTGATCAGCAGCTACATTGACTGTGACAGGTCACCTAGTGGAAATAGCATGTATTTCCTCCATATGCCAAATATGGTCAAAATGACCTCATCAGGTGGAAAATAGTCAAAATGACAAATTCAGAGTCAAAAGCCCAGAATGACACCCAGAAATAATACAAGTCCTGTTTTTCTGCTCTGATGGCTGTGGGATCAAAAATGTCAGTTTGAATGGGTTTCAATGGAGCATTTTTGGACCTGAACAGTCTGAATGTAACTATTTAGTTTCCACAGTGTATTTTAGACTTATTGTAGGAGCTGAGCTGCAAATTCACTGATTACACTCAAATACACAATCTGGACTACATTTAGGACACATGCATCAACACACACACAGTTATCACAACAGGAAGAAGAAAAGAGACTAAAATGAGCCATAACATACCCTAAAGGGTTAATAACAAACAGTCCCTAAAAGTTCCATTTTAGTTTGTATTTTTTATCTTCGTCTTGCATTATTTGTCCTCTTGTTATTTGATTAAACTCTACATCAGTTTTGTCTGACTTCAGTTCAGTTTGACTGTTTGACTTTCAGTTGTTGTATCACCTTCTGTGTCCCATTTCTGCTTTTGTAAAAGAACTGCGTTTTTAAAGGTGCTATAATATTATTATTATTGTTGTTGTTGTAGTTGTTGTTGTTGTTGTTGTTGTTGTTGATGTTGTTAATGCACTGTAAAATCTAACAAGTTGATCTTACTTAAAATAATCTTGGAAACTGACTGTCTTGAAAGTAAATATAAATATTAAACTTAATTTATGTTAAATTTAACTGTATTTTCCTAATTTTGTGAAGTTGTTGCGACTTCAATATGACAAGTAAGATTACCTTGTTAAGTTAGCAACTTAATCTGACTTAACTTGATCACCACAGGATTTAGCCAAAAATGAAGTTAGGAGATCTGTAAGTTTTTTGGTTTATTTCAGACATGCATTTTTTAGACAATATGACTGAGTAGTTGCAAGCCACAGAATACAGATATAAAGCACAGTAAACCTGGTTTACTTAAATTGGTAAAACTTAGAAAGATAGATTTAATTCAACTTGTCATTTTTAAGTTGCAACAACTTCACAAAATTAAGTAAATATAACTAAATTTTAAGTAAGCTTAACAATTACAAATAAAATTAAGAGTAATAGTTATATGTACTTACACTTTTCAAGGTAATCATTTTCCTAGATTTTTAATGGTTTTTCCTAAAATCAGCTTGTCAGATTTTACATTGTATTATTATTATTATTATTATTATTATTATTTTCTTCACTGAAATATAACAACAACAAAAAAACTATAACAAGCAGGAGTCGACCAATATTGTTTTTTCAGGGCCGATACTGATAAACATTAGTTAATAGGACCGTAAACCAATATTTGGAACTGGTAAGCATTTACAATAAAAATGAAAATCTTTCTGCCAATATTTAGAATTTCAAACAGGACAAACTCCAACATAAAAGTTGTTCAATCGAAACCTAAACTATCAGCATTATATTCATCATTACGCTCCCAAAAACTTTTTTTTTTTTTAAAGTCAAGTGAGAATTAAAATAAAAATGGAATAAATAAAAATAGCTCCCTGGGGTTTTGCAAAGTTTAAGTTCCTCCCATGCTGAGCTTTCTAATTTGCACTTTTTTTTATTAATTAATTTTATTCTAACTAAAATAAAAGACAACTGCGGATAATCAGCAAAATGCCAAATATCGGCCAGATAATCGGGTAATAATCTGTCGACCCCTCATAACAAGGCATAGCAGCAACTCTCGGAGTAGTCTGCGTTGTTTTAGGTGTTTTTTTCTTGATAATTTACCAAAAAGTGCCCTACATTACCTGACCTCCCCCTACATTAAGGCGTCCTTTGTCCCCAGATGTCCCCCAGGCGTCCTCCCGGTGAGCGGAGGCCCTGGCTCAGACAGCAGGGGACAGGCAGAGTGTCAGTGACGGAAACTGGAGCATCATCAGCAGGCCAACATCTGGACCTCCGCGGCCCGGACCCTCCGCGGGTTAAAACACCGCGCGCGCTCTCGGCTCCGGTTAATGACCGCCGTTTGAGGCTCCGGCACCGTGACTCAGTGATTAACACCGTTTAACGGCGGCTGCTTCGTCCCGCTTTGTCTTACCGTCTGCGGGTGGACAGACAGGCAGGCTCCCGGGCTGCGGACCCCCGCCTGCCTCCGCTCTCCTCCCGCCTCCTCTCCGCTGCGCTCCCGCTGGCTGTCCGCCGGGGCTCGGGGGCTTCACGGACGGTGGATCCCGCTGTTGTTCGGTGGTTTGTTCCAGTGCTGTCCCCACTGGTTTGCTGTCCGGTGCACCGGAGACTCGAGCCCCGTCTTTCCGTCTCTCAGTTTGGGGCGCAGTGCGCAGGCGCAGAGCCACGGCACGGGGAGGCGGCAGACAGGGCGCGTGTGCGATACCTTCATGTTTAGGTACCTGAGATTTGATCAGCTGTCGCGATACCTGCCGCGAGACCACCCACCTGTCTGTCTGTCAACCTGTCTGTCTCTCAATAACATAATAATAATAATATATTTTTTTCATGTTTACCTTTTCGTCTATACATATATATATGAACTTTTTTTAGCAAGGTTATAATGACCTAGATTTATATCTCAGTAGTCTCTTAATAAAATACAAACAGAATACAGTATTAAAAATGCAAATATTTCAGGATAAAACAACCTCATCAGGCTTAAGTTGCAAATATTTACTGTGACCTCCGTTTTCACTGAGCATTTCCTGAACTCTGGCACTGAAATACGAGATTTGCAGTACTAATGTACAGTACTGCTTTACAGCAGGTACTATTAAAGACGTGTCCGAAGCTCAGCATTGATTGTTTGAGCTGCCTTTTGTTATGGTTGTATGATTCCATGTTTCACACTAAATATTGACTTCAGTCAGAAGATTGATTTTTTGCTGTTTTAAAACATTGTACATGTTCTCTGTATTCTTTGTGTCTTCATAAAGAGACTAAACAGTAAATGTATGTATTATGTCCTCATTACAACTTTTCTGAAACAAAAAATCTATGGTGGCCCAAGATTTTTGCACAGTACTGTATATGAGTATGAGA
>NC_056471.1:35794383-35819383 GCF_008729295.1 Plectropomus leopardus
GATTAAAAAAAAGACTAAAGTCATAAAATCACAAGAATAAAGTCGTAATTTAGAGAAAAAGTACAACTTTATTGTTGTAATTTAATGAGAATAAAATAATACAATTTTACAGTCATAAAAAGTCCTAATGAGAATAAGATATGATTTCACAAAAAAAAGTAACGAAATAAAGTCGTAATATTACCTGATCAAACTCATAAACTAACGAGAGAAAAAAAATCTGATTAAAGCCACAAAGTCAGGTGACATGTTTTTTTAATCAAGTAAACTCTTTTTCTCATAAAATTATGACTTTATTCTGGCAATATTAAAACTTTTTTTGTGAGTTACTCTCTTTAATTACAACACTATTCTACTAATTTTCTTCTCAAATATATGACTTACCCTTTGTATTATTATGACTTTATTCTGAAAATGGATTTTTGTCTTCAGTGTGGCACCAATACTCCATCAGAGATCAGACAATAATTAGTTTACAATCAGAAAACTTCTCCACCGTCACTTTGGCTCCTCTGCTAAATGAATATTGCACTGAAATATTTACAAGGAAACGCGCTGAACTCTTCGGACCAGACGCAGTGAGAGTTCACACCCAGGCGGCGGTTTTTAATGTGGAATAATAATTAAGAATATTTGATGAACTACAATAACCTGTGTGATGTCGTTTAACCGATCAGAAGTCAAAAAAAGTTTAGCGAAGTGCCCACATTTTATAAAAGGCAACAAATATTCACAAGTTAAAGAAAAAATCAGACCGTCTGAAGGTATCAGAGAACAAGACGAAAAGTTAGAGTGTGACTGTACAGTTGATTGTCAAAGGCACTGAATGCTTTTAAAAATGGAAAATACACTTTTTAATAATAGAAACAAAACTCGGCTACATGCGGAATATTAACCCGGCGGTTTGTAACAGACCGTCTCTGAGAGCGACTGACGGCCGAAAGACAAAAGTCTGATTCACGAAATCATCCGAACATTTAAAAACTGATCTGACGGGATGATGGAAACTGACGAACATGATCGTAACGATGTCGATAAAAATCACCCACCGAAACGTGAACAGAAGTTCAACCTCACATGTAGTGACCCCTCTCTGATCGTAACGTCGTTAACCCTCTGAAACCTGACGTCTCCAGAACTTCGGAAAAAGGCACCAAGCAACGAGTACGAAATGTCTCACCAATCACAAAAATGAAGAGGTAGAAAATCATTTTTAAAAAAGCCAGCACAAAACATCTGGGGAAAAGGAAAAAATGTAGGGAATGATCATAATTACATACGTGAAATTATGTCGCAGAATTATTATATTTTTATTTATGCTTTTTCCAAGTCATTTTTTAAATCTTTACCAAAAAAAATCTTTCCAGGTCATTTATTTGTATTTTTAATAACCCCTTTGCTGTCTTTTTTTGTTTGACTTTTTTTTGTTTGGGTTTTTTTGTTTTGTTTTTCCTTAACCCTCTGAAACCTTTTCAAACCCTCTCTTTAAAAAAACATGGGAGAAGGCAAAATAACAGCAAGAGAAGAAATGACCCCAAAAAATCATGAAGAAATTTGTAAGTACAAGAAAATTACCTGTAAATAAAAAAAAGCCAAAACATAAATGGCCTTAAAAAATATTGAAACATATTATATACATATTGAAAATGATTTTCAATATGTAGTTATGTGTAGTTATGCTTATTATACATGTAGTTTTTTTGCTTTTTGTCTTTTTTCCACTTGATATTTTACCAAGCTTTATTTAAAAAAAATGTTTCCTAAACCTAATTATTTCTTGCAATTTGTTAAATTTGCCTGTTTTTTAAAAAAAAAAATTAATTTTCTTAAAAGATTAAAAAACTTGTGAAAAGTGTCCTGAAGCAGCACAAGAAAAGTGATGTCACTCCTCTGACCTTTTACTCCCGAATTTCTTGCCAGTTTTTGGGTCATTTCCTCTTTCATTGCACCTCATCTTCAGCCCGTGTTTTTGAAGAGAAATAAAGCCAGTTTGCTCAGGTGTCAAAGGGTTAACAAAGTGCTGGTGCTTGGAATTCATATATTTATAACGAGTAAAAAGAGAGACAGTTTATATCGTCTGTAAAACTGGAATAAACTGGTGTTTTCGAAATAATTTCACAGTTTCTTTTCTTTCAAAAACAGGATGGAAGGCAAAGAGCAACTGAACAAGAAAAGGCCCAAAAATTAGCAAGAAATTGGTAAAAAAAAATTTTTTTTAAAAATTACCAGAAAACATGCAAAAAAATATTTTTATTCTATAACATCATTTTAAATATATAATATTATAGTATAATATACTTCCCTGGACCTTTTTTTTCCTTTTGGGGATAATATCTAATTATTTATATTAATATCTAAGTAATTTTCTTGCCACCCTTTCCTTGAACGTTTTTTCCATTTTCTGGACATTTCTTGCCAAGTTGCTTGTTACCTTTTTCAAAAGTAAAAAAAAAAAAAAAAAAAAAGTTGAACCAATGATCTCAGGTGTCACAGGTTGAAATGCTGGTGAGAGGCATCTGAACGCAGCACAAAAAATCATGTTGATTCAGGTTCTAAAGAGTTAAAGCAGAAAAGATTAGGGGATGTCCATGCTGGTTGCCATGGATACAGATCCTCACTTCTGTTTGGCGATGTTGTCCATGTAGTACACGTTGACGAGGTGGCGGTTCAGGTGGCGCCGGTACTCCACCTCCAAAGGGAACGTGCGGTCGCAGAAGATGCACAGGTGACTTTTGAGCTCCGTTGGAGTCGGGAGCTCCTCGGTGGGCGTTTCAGGGTCGTTGGCCATCTTACCCGACCCGGCGCCGTTGCCGTTGAGTCCGGAGTCGTCACTGCCCTCGGAGGCGCTGTCGCTGATGTCGCTTGCGCCTTCATGGCTGCTGTGGATGCCCTCGTCGTCCTCTGGATCGCCAGGTTTGCTCCGCTGAGCCGGAAGCACCAGAGACGGTGGTGATGTCGGTTTGAGGAACGTCGGACCGGGGCGGTCGTCAGTGGGAGAGGGTGTGTCCTCGACGGAGCTGCCGGCTGGAGAAACCTCCATCTTCTCTGAGGGTTTGTTCAGAGTCTTTTCCAGCGCTGTGGGAGCGGCTTCGTCAGTGGAGGTGTCCTCCTGGAGCTCGGAGGTCGGTGTTGGTGTTTCCGGCTGAGCGGATACTTCCGGAGCATCTGTGGATAAAACACTGACTAACGTCTTCTCGCCTTTTTCTGGACTCGCCGTCTGTTGAGGGCTTGTCGCTTTCTTACTGGTGTTCCTGGTCTTCTTCTGCTTCAGCGGCGTCGTCTCATTTTGTGGTTGAGGAGGGGCGTCGTCCATCTTCTTAGCGTCTTCTGATACCGGTGTCACCGGCTGCTTCTCAGAGGCAGAGGCTTTCAGCCGTCTGGTCTTGGTTGGAGTCTCAGACGAGGATTTTTTGGAAAGATCGAGCGCCCCTGCCGCTTTCCTCTTTGCTGCCTTTTCCTTGACCACCTTTTCTTTCTGAATTTTCTCCGGACTCTCTGGTTTCTGTGGAGCTTGTTCGACATGTTCCGGTATTTTCTCCAACTTCTTCGACTTCTTTGTCTTGTTGTTTTTGTTCTCCTTTCCACCGCCTTCAGTCTTCTGATCTTTCTTGGCCAAATTTTCTTCCTCTTTGTCCACTTCCTGCCTCACGTCTCGTTCCTCCTGTTGGTCGGACTTGTCCATCTCAGTCTGGGGTTTTTCTGGATCTGTGGATGTTTCTTTTTCCTGGACCGTTTTCTCAGCTGGCAGCTTTTTGACTCGTCTCTTCACCTTGCTGTCTGCATTTACAGCGACTGTTATCGTCTCCTTCTCTGGAGGATTCTCGTTGACCTTCTCCGTCTTCCTCTGCCTTGTCGTGACCTTGTTCTCTGGTTCCACCTTGTCCTTCACTCTTGGTGCTTTCTCTTTCTCCACAGTGGATTTCTTGGGCGTCTTGTCCGGTGTTTCACTCTGTGCTGGTTCAGCGATGCTGCTCTGTCTGATGGACAGGTTGATGGGACTCGAGTCCACGCCCTCGTCCTCGTCCACGGTGTCCTCTTCCATGTCAAAGTCCTCCTCGACGCTGGATGTATTATCAAACTTGCTCGCTCTGGGATCGGAGTTCTCCTCGACCCCGTCAGAACCGGCTTTCTTGACGCGCAGTTTGACCTTGGAGACGTCCACGGAGACATTGCAGCCGGCGTGCCTGGACTTGAGGTGGTATTGCAGGTTGCACTTCTTGGAGGCGGCGTATTTGCAGAGCGGGCAGAGGAACTGGCGAGGGTTGAGGTGCAGCTCCACGTGCTTCTTGAAGTTGCTGCGGTCTGCGGTCTTGTACTCGCAGTACGGGCAGGACAGAGGTTTAGGGCCGTTGTGGACCTGCCGGGCATGGCGGGTCACCTCATGCTGGTTGGCGGCCAGGTAGTTACAACTCTCACACTTGAAAGGACGCTCACCTGCACACAGGAAGTTCAGAGTCAGAATACGAAGGTGCGTCCAAGTGAGACAGCGGAGGGTTTCATGCAGCAGGTGATGACTGTTCATGCAGGAAGCTTCGTGTTCACACCAGAACAGATCAACCTGAAAACACCTCCGGTCCAAACCCCGCTCAAAGTGTTTCTTTGAACACAGGGCTCATACACATTTTTATGAATAACTTTTTTGGACAATTAAAAAAAAATCAGATTTTTTTCCTTTAAAATTATGGGTCAATTTAAAAAAAAAAAAAAAGATTTTTTTCCTTTAAAATTATGGGTCAATTTTTAAAGAAAAAAATTAGATTTTTTTTTTCCTTTATAATTTTTTGGCAATTTTTATTTTTTGAAAGGTATTTTTTCGTCTTTTTTGAAAAATAATTGGTGACTTTTTGTGGCTATTTGAAAAAAAAGTTTGGCTTTTTTGGCCAGTTTTTTTAAACAAAAACAATTGGAATACTTTTGTGATTTTTGGTTTGGAAGGCACATTTTTTTGTTTTGTTTTTTTTAAATCACCAAAATTACACCATTTATCACAGCCAAACAGTCCAACAGTCTTTGAACATATCATGTGTCATTATACAAGTTTGTGAAACAAAAATCCATGCCTTCCAAAACATTAAATTAAATTACATTTAATTTTTCAAAAATTTTCCCGGCCTGTAAATTACTATTTGCAAATTGCAATGACTTTTCCAAGTTTTTCATGACCGTATGAACCCCGTGTACAGGTGTGAGGCGTGTTTCCAGACTGAGCTGCCTGAGTGTCAGACAGGAGCAAAACACAACACAGGAGGTTACAACACGGCGTGTAACTGTGAATCTCTTTACCATGTTGATCCGACATCGACTGCTTCAGTGAGAGCAACAAACATAAACATGATGACAGTGAGAAAACAAGAAGAGTACCACACGCTTTACTGCAGTAAGTCTGTCTAGTTGTTGTATCTCTACTTGTAGTATTTGAAGTTTTACTTTATTTGTCAGCTGTCAGGGGTGAGACCAGAAGTTGTTTTTTAGTTTGTCAGAAGTGTGACAGAGTTCATGGTGGACGACTGACCTGAGTGAGTCCTCATGTGTCGGGTCAGGTGGGTCTTCTGAGAACTGGAGTAGTCGCAGTACGGACACTGAAAAGGACGGACACCTGTGCAAACACAGAAAATACATGTTAGCACTTTTAACCCCGCTGAGTTTCATATTTTATCAGCCAGGACTGAGGAGAGACGAGGGCGTGTCCCACCTGTGTGAGTCCTGATGTGTTGGATGTAGTTGCTCTTGCGGTCAGAGAAGTAGGAGCACTGGCTGCAGGTGTGCAGTTTGCTGGGGAAGTGATTCCTCAGGTGTTTCCTCCAGTGGTACTGACTGACGGTGGTGTACGGACACAGAGTGCACTTAAACACCCTACACACACACAGCACAAATCACAATAACTATGATGCCCAACAACACAAGTCACCGTTTTTGGTGATCAATAACACGTGTTTCTACCCTGGGTCTGTTATACTTCAGTATTTATATTAGCGATATTGCCAAAAAATACTGTAATGTTTGTTTCTATGCAGATGACACAGTTATTTACTCATTAGCACTTTTTAGCAGACAACACCTTTTACACTTTACCAAATCCTTTTGGTGATTTTCAAAGGAAAAATGGCGATTTTTCTTCAAAAATCTCCCACAATGACAACATTTATCTCAGCTAGTTATTATAAAGGTTTGTGAAATGAAATTCCAGGACCTTTTAAAAGGATTGTTAAACAAATCTTATTCAGGCCTAGAAATTGCTGTTTGCAGATTCGATGACTTTTCCCGACCGTGCGACCGTGTGAACCGTGCGGTCGGCTGTTTCTCTCTTGATTTGCAGACGATGCAGCCCTTTGTATATTATTTATTTCCGAAGCTTTGGCTGATGTTCATCGATTACCTGTGGTCGCTGCCCTCCTTGCTGTGGTGCTTCAGGTGAGCGATGTAATGGTCGTATCTGTTGGTGTTGTAGCCGCACCGTTCACACCTGATCAACCCTTTGATGTCACCCGTCGCCGCCGCGGCTGCCGCCTCCCCGCCGTTCTCCACCTCCCCTCCTGACGGCTCCCGGGCCTCGGGTATTTCGGCCTCCTTGGCCCTCGTCCGGCTCCTGGACTCCACCCGGTGCACCACCATCATCTTGCTGACGCCGTGAGTGCCAAGGTGTTCGACAAACTCCTGCTCGTTCTGCGCCTGGAAGTGACATGGCTTACAGTGGAAGGGTTTCTTCTTCTTCGAGCTCTCCGGCGCCGTGGCAGCGGCGGGGATGTGTTTACGTTGGACTTCCCGCTCAGGTGTTTTGGTGGCGGCTGAGGGGCGTGGCTGAGTGCAGCGGGACAGGTCTTCAGCTTTGTCACCATTGTACTCCTCTTCCTCCTGCAGGTGGTTTCCTACAATGACGGCCTCGATGCCCGGACCGGGAGACTCGGGGTACTCGATGATGCACACCTCTCTGTGGTTCTGGTTGTCGTAGCTGTATCTGATAACACACACACAGGTGACTTAACACACAGGTAACACCAGTTCTGGAGTATAAATAAGTACATTTACCCAAGTATTATACGTAAGTATTAGTTTGAGGTACTTGTAGTTTGAGTATTATACCACTTGATACTTCTCCACGACACTTAAGAGGGAAATATTGTACTTTTTACTTCACTCAATTTATCTGACGGCTTCAGTTACTTTAAGAATTAAGATGTTTGCATAAAAAAACACAAGTTCATGAAAAATGTTTTGGTATAAATTAAATTACCAAACAGTTTCTAGAGTACAGCTGCATTAACTAATTGATTAATCAGTCAGTCAAAGGTCAGAAAATTAGTTGCCAGCTATTTTGGCAAACATTTAAGTCTTTTTCTATAATTTTTAAAACATTTTATGTTCTTTTTTTAAATTAAGTTTGGGGGTATCTTTTTCTTTAATAATAATTCTGGGTTTGTTTGTTTTTTTAATGATTTTTTTTCTTTTTTATAAATTTGAGGGTTTTGGTTCGTTTCGATTTTTTTTCCCCCAAAAATAACTGATATTTTTGGGGTGTTTTTTAAAATTTTTTGTTGTTGTCATTTTGAGTTTTTGTGTGTGTGTTTTTTAATGTTATTATTTTGAGATTGGGAGTATATTTTCTCTTTTTTTTTAATATAATTTTGATGGGGGTGTTTTTACTCCTGACCTGATGATGCTCTCCTCCTCGCTGTCCGAATAGCTGCATCCCACCGTCTTCAGCTCCATCATCTCCTTCTCATCCGCCGCACTGCCGTCTCCGCCACCGCCCTCCGCTGCTGTCACCGCCGCCACGTTGGCCAACATTACCAGCTGGGGGGCGGGCAGCGTGTTCCCGGGCACGTCACTCTGACCGTCGTCCATCACAGAAACACCAACGGGAAACATTCCCACCGAGAACACCGTCTGAGCGGCCATGTTTAGTGCAACTCTTCACCTCCGCGGGGGCGAGAAGCTGCAGAGTCGACAACATGGAAGAAGACCACAATATTAAAAAAGTAAGGCCATTAAGAACTTCTGCTTCATAGTTTTGACGTAGTTACTGTTGTGGTGAAAATGTTTTATACATGGAGAAAAGTGTGGTGGGAGGATGGTCATAGTTTGGTACTGAGAGGCCTCAGAGTCCATCACACCTGGCCTGCTTCATGTGAGGAGTCTCTGGGTGTCAGCACTTCAGATGAGAGTCTTGATGTTCAAGCCTGGATTGAGGTTTACTGTTGATTTATCCAAAGCTTTCGACACAGTCAACCATGATGTTTTACAGCTTAGACTCCTGAGCTCAGGACTTGCGGAGGAATCAGTTGCTTGGTTTGATAATTATCTTAGTTATCGGTCTCATTAGGTATGAAGGACAATATGCTGATATTGTAGCTGTTCACATGGGTGTGCCCCAGGGCTCTGTATTAGGTCCTCTTTTATTTACTATTTATGTGAATAATCTAGGTCAAAACGCTACTTTCCATTTCTGTGCTGATGACCCTGTTGTTTATTGCTGAGTGGCAGCTCTTGTACAGGCCGCTGAATACTTACTAAATGCTTTTTTGGTTGTTCAAAATACACTGAATGAGCTGAAACTTTTCTAAATGCAGATAAGACTAAGCGCGTGTTGTTTACTTACTTAAAGACGAGGTCATAAAATCTACCTGTGGTGCTCACCGTGGGTGGGAAAGAAATAGAGGTTGTTGACTCTTACAGATACCTGGGTATTATGATCGATGACTCCCTGGATTTTAAACCACGTGTGTTGCACCTGGTGAAAAAGCTGAGTCTAAAATTGGGTTTTTATTTTCGAAACAAGCGTGGAAAAAAGCATCTTGTTGTTGCAACTTTCTTACATGTGTTGGACTACGGCCAACACGCCCACAATATTTGCACATAACATCTCATGCTATCATAGAGTGCATTTATTAATTTGACACCTATCGTTATTGTGATATGACATGCGTTTGTTTGCATTATTGCTGTGCCTCTCCCCCTCTCTCCCCCTCTCTCTTTCTCTTTCCTTTTTGCTATGATTGTATTTCATTTGTCATTTACGACTTTTTGTCTCCGGTGATGTGAGGGATGTCGTACGCTGTGAAGCCGTCTGAGGCAAACCATGTTTGTGATAATGGACTCTATAAATAAAACTGGTGACGTGAGTCGACTGCGGCGATCTTTTACATTAGTGGATTATAAATACTGATGCATTAATGTCCTCAGTAACCTACTTTAAGTGCTGACGGTGATAAAGGTGGAGCTCTTTTGAATTATTTCGCGTACTGCTGGGTAGTTTGTGAGTGTCTTTCTGGAGATCACTGATCAACAGTTTTATATTTATCAGTAATATTATGTCATAATTTATTTGTTGATTATATTTTGTTTAAATAACAAACAATATTTTACACAACATAAAATGGATACATTCATGTATAAATACCTAAAATTGTACCAAAGTACAGTGAGTGAGTGTAAAAAAACCTCTTGATATAACAGTTTTCTGTGGAAACCCAAAGTCATTTTGAAGCAGCCCCACAGCTCAGTCGACAGCGCCATACGAGACAAAAACACACCAAATTTAACAAACTGCACTGAAGAGTCGAGAGCGATTTACAAGATACAAAAGGAGAACATGATTTTAACTGGGAACACCGAAAGTGACAAAAACCTCACCTGAGCACACTGACAAATATCTGACGAACTCTGAAATATAGCTAAAGTTAAAGGAAGGTTTGGCATTTGGGACTAATAAAAGTGCAGTCGTAGACAGCTTCTAAAGATTACTTTACTTTGTCTCAGAGCAGGAGTTCAAACTGTGTGGTCATTTAAGTATTAAATCAAATAAAGCCTAAAAATGTAAAGTGTGATAATCAAAACGCGGTTTGTGATGATTAAAACTCACTCAGGAACATTTTACTGCTAAACTCTGATTTATTCTAACAGATCTGCAAAAAAGTGTTCAGATACTTTCAAAGAAACACATAAATGTTGATAAAGTCGCGGCTGCGGTTTGCAGACGGTGTCTCTGGTTTTGGGAGGGTGACGGACGAGCGCGTCCTCCTCCTCTGGAGTCTGTCGGCCATTTTGAAACAGCACCACGGCTCAGTCGACAGCGACAAACGGCACGAAACACGTTCAGAAGTCCATCTGGAAAACGCCACATTTAACCGACTGCCACGAAGAGACGGCCAGCGAGTTCACTAAGTTTTCAAGTGAAAACCAAGAGCCCCGGCGACAGTTACTAAACGTTAGCAGATATAAAACACGGGCGGAATTATTACCGGGAACACAGAAAGTGACAAAATCCTCCCGCGAGCCGGACACCGACGGCCCCCCCGCACAGACCCGACCAAAGCCTCAATGTGGGACAAGTCCCGCAGAAGTTTGGCACGCGGGAAGATAGAAGTAAACGAACACACCGAACAGTACATTTGTTTTAGGGAAAAAAGTCTAAGTTATCTTTAAGCATACGTGAAAACTTTGTGGCTATTTAAATCCCAAAGCAGATAAAGATTAAAAAGTGAAAGTGTAGTAATCAGCACGTGGTTTCTGAGGATTAAAACATCATTCGGGGACTTTTACCCGCTAAACTCTGGTTTGTAAGTGACACATCTGCTGAAACGAGTGTTTAAATGGACACATGGATGCGCCTGTGCTTGAAAAAGTCGCGGTTGAGATTCCCAGCGACCATTTCGGGCTCAGAAAAGTTCGTTTGCGGAAGCGCAGAAGTCGGTTTACTAAACGCGATGTTTGGACGCAGAAGTCTGAAGCGGTTCAAAAGGTTTGCGGGGTTTTTCGGGGCTGAGGGTGTCTGTGGGAGCCGGCGGGATGTGTTTGCGGTGTCCCTGCGGTGTGCGAGTGTTAGCCATGGTCCTGATCAGCCCCGGACAGCGCCTTCTTCTCCGACCCACCGCCTCCATTTTCCTACAAACTGCAGCAACTTTCCGCCGCTCCGCCGCCCCGGACCGCCGCCCCGCAGCCTCTCCCTCTGCCCGCCTCTCTGCCCCGAACGGCGGCCGCACTCACCGGCTCCTCGGGTCCAGACTTTGCTCAACTTTCCGTCACTTCGGTCCAGTTTTATGTTTGTTTTCTTTCTTCGACGAACAGCGCAGAGAGAAAAGTGTTCAACAAGTTTCCGCACATTCCTCCACACTGACGCACGGCTGCTGACGTCAGCACGTCGCTCCGGCCGCGAGCTGGAGGTTCAGGATTAAATAACGTCATCTGTTGTTGGGGTTATTACACCTATAATTAATATTATTACACTGTTTATTACATGTGTTAATTATATTTCGTTTATGTCATCTGTTGTTGGGGTTATTACACCTATAATTAATATTATTACACTGTTTATTACATGTGTTAATTATATTTCGTTTATGTCATCTGTTGTTGGGGTTATTACACCTATAACTAATATTATTACACTGTTTACTACATGTGTTAATTATATTTCGTTTATGTCATCTGTTTTTGGGGTTATTACACCTATAATTAATATTATTACACTGTTTATTACATGTGTTAATTATATTTCATCTATGTCATCTGTTGTTGGGGTTATTACACCTATAATTAATATTATTACACTGTTTATTACATGTGTTAATTATATTTCTTTATGTCATCTGTTGTTGGGGTTATTACACCTATAACTAATATTATTACACTGTTTATTACATGTGTTAATTATATTTCGTTTATGTCATCTGTTTTTGGGGTTATTACACCTATAATTAATATTATTACACTGTTTATTACATGTGTTAATTATATTTCATCTATGTCATCTGTTGTTGGGGTTATTACACCTATAATTAATATTATTACACTGTTTATTACATGTGTTAATTATATTTCATCTATGTCATCTGTTGTTGGGGTTATTACACCTATAATTAATATTATTACACTGTTTATTACATGTGTTAATTATATTTCATCTATGTCATCTGTTGTTGGGGCTATTACACCTATAACTAATATTATTACACTGTTTATTACATGTGTTAATTATATTTCGTTTATGTCATCTGTTTTTGGGGTTATTACACCTATAATTAATATTATTACACTGTTTATTACATGTGTTAATTATATTTCATCTATGTCATCTGTTGTTGGGGTTATTACACCTATAATTAATATTATTACACTGTTTATTACATGTGTTAATTATATTTCATCTATGTCATCTGTTGTTGGGGTTATTACACCTATAATTAATATTATTACACTGTTTATTACATGTGTTAATTATATTTCATCTATGTCATCTGTTGTTGGGGCTATTACACCTATAATTAATATTATTACACTATTTATTACATGTGTTAATTATAATTCATTTATGTCATCTGTTGTTGGGGTTATTACACCTGTAATTAATATTATTACATTATTTATTAAACCTATTAATTATTTTTAAATTACATCATCTGTTGTTGATTATTGAATATATAATTAATATGAATACATTATTTATCAAAGTTATTACATTTAAATGATGTCATCTGTTGTTAGGATTATCACACCTGTAATAAATGTTAATGCATTATTTAGTAAATGTATTAATTATGTTTCAAACATGTCATCTGTTGTTATGATTTGATACCTGTAATTAATAATAATAATGCATTATTTATTTATGTTATTAAATATTTTTAATTACATTATCTGTTACTAAAATTATCACACCTGTAATTAATATTGATGTATTGTATATTAAAGTTAAGAAAGAGACACAAACAACTAAGAAGAGATGCAAAACAGCTACAGACACAAAACAGCCACATGGAGATGCACAATAATTACAAAGCGAGACAAAATGACCAAAAAACTCTACAACAAATGATATAACAAAAGGACACACAAAGTTTGACTTTTGAAAAAATAAATTACCACATGAGGGCGTCTCTGCTTCACTTTCAGCATCACAGTGTGTGTGTGTGTGTGTGTGTGTGTGTGTGTGTGTGTGTGTGTGTGTGTGTGTGTGTGTGTGTGTGTGTGTGTTTTCTGACTGACTGAAGTTTTTTTTTGTTTATTTGCATTGTTGCTCACTTCGAATAAATATAAGTAAGTAAAATTAAAATTACACAACCACACATCCATCCCAAACAAAATCAATCATTCACACAGACAGAAATATTCAGACAGGAAGAATGATAACATGACTTTTATTGATCCATGTTTAAAGATCAGAATATGACTCTGCCTGCTGTTATTGTTGTCATATGTTTGGTGTATATACTGTTACTGTGCCATCATTTTTGTCATTCTGTTTTCTGCGTAAAAGTTTTTGTTTTTTTATTTTTGTAAAATTTGAAACTTTATTTGTTAGGTGGATACTTCAAATAAGCCCACCCTGCTTTTTATGTATTTTTGAGCAATTGAGCAAAAATAAAAACATTAAAACATCTGAATGAGACTGATCACACATGCATTTATTAATTTTATTTGTTTTTTATTACTTTTGATGGGGTCCTTTTTCTGGAAATGGTCTGTTAAAACAACAAAAATGAAACCAAAAGTTACAAAAATAGACAGATTAAACACTGTTAAATGATTAATCCATGATTCATGACCTCGCGGTGTTTGTCCTCACAGACTGACACGGCAGGCGGTCACGCCTCGTCCTCGTGCCACCAAAACCCGCTTCAGTCTCGCGTTCATCCACGAAACCAGCCGGAAAACCCCGGAGAGCGGCGCCCGCTGCCAAAATAAAAGCCCGACAGCTGCAGGGCGGGCCTGCGAGAGGAACAGGAAGTATTAGTCTTAGATAAAGAGCCGCAGAGAAGCAAAACGTATTCAGACCAGTTTTGTCCCTGCGTGTCAGCGTCTGGATTAAATCAACAATAACCAATATCAAACCTCAAAAGGTCCTCTGACAGTTTGTGTCCATGTCTGAAGACAGGGACGCTCAGGGGGCTCGCCCACCAGAGGGTCCATTTCAACGCTGAATGTCAGAGATTCAGTTTCCCTTTTCTGTGTAGTCATTTTATTACTTTTTTAAAGGTTTCCAGTCGGATCTTAAAAACATTTTCCAAGAGTTGTTTAACAGAAATTCTAAAATTTCTTTTTAAAGAGTTTTTATTCATTTATTTCTTCACACCATTAAAAACAGTCACAAAAAAAAGATAAAAGAGAATACAAAAAAAGGTGTTGAAGAGGTAAGAAATCTAAATAGCTGATAGAAATACCTCACTGAAGGTAGTACAATAAATTACAAGTAATACAGTAATTTACAGTACTTTGATACGAGCAATATACAGTGCTGCGGTCATACCTGATGAGGGTCATATATCAGCAGTAAGCGGGACAGTGTGCGGGACTTTCTCTCCCTGTTTTTAAGTGTCATGTCTTTCCACTTCTGTAGATGCATGTACATTTACAAAAACAACATGAAAACATAAATGACTGCCTTTAATTTCTGTTTTTATGTTGTCTGGCCCTCACAGCGGTCAGGTTTCTCTGACAGCTCACATCCACGTCTGTGAAAACATGAAGAACATCTACAGTCAGCTCACTTTACAGAATAACGTCCCGATTCAGCATCTGGTCCTCAGATATGATGCTGAATAATGGACAGAAAACAGAGTGAAGCTGACCTTTGACCCTTTGAATATATATCATATATATATATCATGTCAGCACTTCATCATTTGATCCACAGCAGCCGCAGGTTCGATCCCTGCCTTGGCTCTTTGCTGGATGTCATCACCTCTGTCTCCTGTTCGAGCTAATGTATCTGTAATATAAATAAATGGAAAATCCCCCTAAAATAATTTTAAATAATGATCACAATAGTTAGTGTAAAAATTCTTGAGTTATGGCCAAAATAATAATTAATTTTTATTTTTAATGTAAATATCTGTTTTGTCCATAATAATTAAAAACACTTGCAGCATGTCTCCCCTCTCTTCTGTCAATGTCGTCAGCAGCACTATCAATAAAGTGATATACAAAAGAAAACACCTTAAAAAACTAAAAATAAATTTATAAATAAATAAATAACGGAGAGGAAGTGAAAATAGCGGAACCAAGCGATTATACTTTTATTTTGAACTGAGCGGAAGTGTAAGGGGACATGTCGTCAGCTCGGCAGTCCGTGTCCTCCGCGTCTTTTCTGCGTTTCTTCGCGTCGCTGTCAGAAAACAGCGCCGCTTACTCGATAACTTGTTGAAACTTTGTTTTTAAGTTGTTTTTTATTATCTGAGGGACTCCGCGTGTCCTCGGCCGTGTTTTAGGAGCCGGAGACACGGAGGCACAGAGACACGGAGACACGGAGACACGGAGCCGCTAACTCCGTCCACACTCCCCGTCACTGTGAAAGTGAACGCACGGAGAGCTAACCGAAGCTAACAGCTCTCAGACCGGGACCGAGATCACAGACTCACCGCAGAAACGGTCTGCTCACTTTTGTCAGTGTCTCCCGGACCGGAGCTCGGTGTCCTCGAGGCGCAAAGTTTCCGGTGAAGTTGAGGAAAATGGAGCCCGAGAGCTAACAGTCAGTCAGCGGGGAACCAGGTAGATCCGGGACCCGGAGGACGAGCCAGGACCCAGGAGGAGGACGAACCAGGACCCGGAGGGCGAACCAGGACCCGGAGGACGAGCCAGGACCCGGGGGGCGAACCATCAGTGTCTCTGTCCCGCGTCCTCCCTCGCAGGCTACAGGCGGATCGGCGGTCTCCCGGTGAGGCAGGATGGCCGGGGAGTCCTCCGTTAACTTCTCCCTGCTCCACCGGACTGTAAGCTGGTGGTCCTCCTCTGCTTCCTCCACATCTCCGTCACCGTCGTCTTCTACGTCCGCTCCCTGGACCTCCGGTTCGCCTTCGTCCAGAACCAGCAGTCCCGGAACACCGCCAACACACAGACGGGCCGGGTCAGACCCGCAGAGCTCAGCCGTGTCACACAACCGAGGGAGGCCCGGGAGGAGGCGACCGCGGAGCTGGTCCCGCAGCAGGAGCAGAGAGACGAGCCCAGACCCCCGGAGGAGGAGCAGAAGGAGCCGGAGAGGAGGCTGGAGAGATGCCCAGAAACATCGCCTCTGCTCGGTAAGACGCGCTCCGACCCCCGCCTCTGGTTCAGGTCCACAGTCAGGGTCAGAGGGCTCAATAATGATAATAACAATAACAACAACAACAACAACAACAACAACAATAATAACATTAATAATAATAATAATAATAATAATAATAATAATAATAATAATAACAACAATAATAAAACGAAGCTCATCAACAACAATAATAATGTGGGTGTGTGTGTGTGTGCGTGTGGGTGTGTGTGGTTGTGTGTGTGTGTGTGTGTGTGTGTGTGTGTGTGTGTGTGTGTGTGTGTGTGTGATATCGATTATCAGGGCCGATATCAGCATTTTATTTTAATGATCACCAATAAATTGTATTAATTAAAAAGTGCAAGGAAAGTGTCAGCATGGGAGGAACTTTTACTTTGTGAAACCTCAGGGAGATATCTTTATTTATTCATTTTTAATTTATATTTTAACTAAACTTTAAAAATCTTGCCATTTATGATGTTGAAAGTTTTAGTTTTGACTAAACATTTGCCAAAGCATTTAAACAAAGTTTTGTGTTTGAGTTTGTGAATCGGTTCCAAATATCGGTTATCGGTCTAATTAGCTACTAATAATCAGTTTATTATCAACAAAGAAAAGCATCAAGTTCTCATACTGAAGAAGCGTGAAACCAGAAGATGTTTATTTTTGTGCTTAAAAAAGACTAAAATGGTAATTCAGTGACGAATGTAGTTCCCAGCGAACTTTCTGTTGACTAACTGGCTGATTAACTGACTCATCACTGCAGCTGTAGTTTCTATGGAGACGCTTCTCCACAGATACCTGAACAAACACCTGAGCTGCACAAAGACAGGTGAATGAGACAGACAGGTGAGAGGAGAGACGGCGAATGACGAACTCCGATCAATGCTATTTCAGAGCGATCGCGTCTCACCTGAGCACACCTGCTGTGCCTGCTGTGCCTGCTGCGGCGGCTGCGGCGGCTGCGGTCGGTCTCAGCTGCAGGTAAACAGACGAGTGATTCAGTCGCCGTCAGACTGCAGAGGAACCAGCAGTGCTGTTGATTAGTTACGCTACTGATGATATCACAGTTTAAACAATGGAAACATTAACCCCTTGAAACCTGGATTGATATCGATGTGTTCAGATAATTTTCGCTAGCATTTAAGACCTTTGATGCCTGAGCTTCTTAGTTTGATTTATTTTCAAAAGATGGGAAAAAGGCAATGAGCAACGCTGCAAGAAATGTCCTGCAAATTGCATTTTAAAAATGGTGACAAGAAACATAACCTGAATAAGAGGAGAGAGAGTAAATCTCAAGAAAATCAAACAATTATTATTATTATTTTAGCTTTTTTCCAGGTTGTATTTTTGATTTAGTCTTTTTTTTAAAAAAAAAAAAGACTTTGTGTATGCAAATTTTCAGGAATTTTTCTTGCAACGTTTACTAATTTCATGCTAATTTTTTGGGGGTCATTTTCCATAAAGTTGCTTTATGCCTTTTTTTATGTTATTGAAAGAAATCAGGTGGATTTGCTCAGGTTTCAAAGGGTTAATCGTGATAGGTGTATTATTTATTTTTATTATTATTATCATCGACTGTCTGAAACAAACTGTTAGCTGATTGATCATCATAATATTTCTTATTTATCATTAAAACCATAATTTTAATTAACGGTCAGCAGTCTGAGGAGGCGGTGATGAGTTCTGCTGTCATGTCAGGTTTTTGTGCCGTTAATGAGACGTCAGCGTGCGGCCGGTGTGTCTGATTACTCCTCACTGTGTTCATGTTGTGCTGCACTGTGTGCGTCAACTGTCGCAAGATAGATCAGGGCGAACTCTGTAAGTACCTCTTCGTCTCGAGGGAAACGGCTGTGCAGCAGCTGCAATGCAAAGTTAGAGGAGTGCAGATACAAAGCGTGCAGTAAGGACCAACCTAACAGCAGAAAGCAAAGAACGTAAAAAATGCAAATATAAAATACAGTATATGGCAAATTTACCCAGATATGAACTAGCTCACAGTAATATTAAAAATAAAAAAACTAGCTCACAATAATATTACAAATATAAAAACTAGCTCACAGTAAAGTTAAAAAATAACACAGACATTAAATTTAAACAATGAATGATTTCCACCTTGTAAGTAACTTTATTCAGTTCATGTCAGTCTAACACACACTCCTCTGTTGAGCGTCCAGCAGTGATTGTAGCCTAAATATCGAGATTATAATTAACTGGAGACAAAAGTTTTTCCAACTTCATGTAGATCAGAAACTCTTTAATATAAAAACAACTTATGAGAATTTGCTGAGAAACATAAACAGCAGCTCCTCTGTTTATGTTTTCATATCTTTGCTCATCATCCAGTGATCAGAGTGTGAAGGGTTAATCAGTGCTGATGTTTCGGACTGCAGAGAGCAGCTGACGGCGTTACGAGTCTGCTGGGAGACACGTTGTAGAAAAGCAGATGTTCGTGTTGGCGGAGGTCACGTGACTTTAGTGAAGGATGGTAGATAACGTCTGACGCGTCCGTCTGTCATCTCCAAACCTGAGCAGTCAAACTGAGGAGCAGAACGCTGCAGCTGTCAGCACATGTTTGTATAGAGCGGCGTGTACGTAGTTAAACATATATAACACTGAATCATCGTTACCTTCCTGCCTTCATGCAAACACGTTATTTAAATAACAGAAACTTTCATTATCGATGACAGCAGTCAGTCCAAACTCACAGATCCACTTTATTATGACCGAAAAAAACCTAAAATAATACTTTTACGAGAGGATTGTGGAAATAGATTCTGATTAATTAATGAAGGAAATGTTGCAGCTCAGTGTACTTCCCCTAATTGTTTCCAACACAGACTCTATGGTATCAGGGTGTCTGCAGGCCCTTTAAAAGTCCTTAAAATGGCCTTTTAATTTTATGAATATTAGGCCTTAGAAGTCATTAAATATTCTTACCTTTGACTTTCTGAGGTATTTGTTAACACAAACATTTTATGTAACTTAATGTATTCATCTTTTAGTTTCATTTTTGTCAAAATGAGTCAAGCTCGTCTATGTAAAAGCTCACATTTATGATGTTAAGTCAAGTCAATTTTATTTATAGAGCCCATTTTCACAAAACACAGTTTGCCTCAGACGGCTTTACAGCGTACGACGTCCCTCTGCCCTCAGACCCTCACATTGTCTATGGAAAAACTCCCAAAACATGCAATAGATGTCGTAAATAACAGTTGAAATACACTCATGACAAAAAGGAAAGAGAAAGAGAGAGGGGGAGAGAGGGACAGCAGTAATGCAAACAGACGCATGTCATATCACAATAACCATAGGTGTGAAATGACTAAATGACTATGATGATGTTGTGGGTGTTGATCAGAGTCTCATACGTATACTGATAGTGGAGGCGTGGCTCATAATAAAGGCAGCAGGAGGTCGCATCAAGCAAGAACACAGGCGTAGCTTCAGACAGGACCACAGCAACGGCAAAATCAAGACCACGATCAGGGCGAGACGGGGTAACAGTATCGGTGCACGAGCACGGCCAAAGGCAGGATCACAGCACCAGCACGGCTGTCACCACGATCAGACGCAGCCAAGGCTGCAGCCGGGATCCGGGAAAACTAGGAAACAAGGGAGCAGGAACGCTCCGGAGAGGCAACGGAGTTAGCGTAATGCAGTAAACAGACATGAGCCTTTTCAGATGGAGGGAGCAAGAGAAGGAAAAAGGAGCTCAGCGTATCAGAGGAAGTCCCCCGGCAGGTCACACCTATGTCAGCCTAACTAGGGGCAGGTCCAGGCAGCCTGAGCCAGCTCTAATTATAAGATTTATCAAAGAGGAAGGTCTTAAGTCTACCCTTAAAAGTTGAAACGGTGTCTGCCTCCCTGACCGAAACTGGAAGATGGTTCCATAGGAGAGGAGCGTGGTAGCTGAAGGCTACAAATCATTTGTTACAAATCTGCAAACCTGCCACTTTATACCGTGGCAAGATTTAATTTCATTCTAATAATATAAAGCCTTTAAAATGTATATGTTACAAATCTGCAAACCTACCACTAATACTTTATACCGTGACAAAATCTAAATGAGGCTTACTCACTCTAATAACCATATTCCTACATGAAACGTCCTTATGCTAGACCACACGTACAGCTAACCTTAATACCGACCTGCAATGCTTGAATAAGAAGAACATGATTGTTTTTCTTCAAAAATTTGTTTTAAATTTGTTTAGGAATTATCTTAAAAAAATGTCAAGTGTATGATACCAGACACCCTGGAGTGTGTTTACTCACCTGTCAGTATTCTCCCAGGTACGTTTGTATAAGCAATAATACCATCATTAACATATATGTATATATATCAAGTAGTATAGATATATATGTAGATATAGATATGTAGATGAACGTCCATGTGGATTCAAGGATGAACTGATAGATTTGTGGGTTTTTGACCGTAGCTCATGAGTGTAGACACTCATCATGTTGAACAGGACATGCAGGTGCAGGTAAACTGGTTCATCCTGTCCACCTGAATCGTTGCCATCATAGCAGCACATATCTGATACCACAGCTTCATTCACGGTGAGCGTCTGTTCAGAAACACTGTGGCAAACAGCAGGTGAAATCTAAACGGTCTCTAACTCTAATAACTTAACCCTTTAAGACCTGTGAAAACTGGCTTGAAGAAAAAAATGGAAGAAGGCAATGAGTAACTTAGGAAGAATTGATAACATTTTGTGGATATGTTCCTTTTTATTTGAAACAATAATTTTGTAATTCTAATTTCCTGCAATTTGTGGGACATTTCTTGCCAAGCTGCTGATTGCCCTTCTCCCCATGTTTTTTAAAGAAAATCAACCAATCATCTCAGAGTTCAGAGGGTGAAATACTTGTGAAAGGCGTCCGAATGTAGCAGAGAGAAGTGACGTTGATCCAGGTTTTAAAGGGTTAACAGCTGGCAGAGGCTTACGTCACTACATTCAAGATCAGAAAAAAGAGATGGAGGACGACGAAAGAGCGCAAAGAGAAGGAGTTGTGTCTGCTCTTCAGACTTTCTTCGGTTTTAAAAGAATCCAACTTGTGTCCGTCTGAAGGAAAACAAAACATTTCAGAGCTTCAGAGAAATCAGCCTGCAGCTGCACTTTTTTTACTAACGCTGTAATTACCGCCGGAGAAACCACAGCAGTAGAAAATCCTCCTGCTCGCCTGACAGCAGTGGTAACATGTTCTTTCACCTGTGAGTTATGTAAACTATGCTCACGAAAAACTTCAGTCTGCAGGCTACGCTAACAAGCCCAGCCGAATGTCGGCTTTAGCTGTGAAGCTTGTGAATTTGACTTTTGCCATCAAGTGTCTGTTAATATTGGGATTAACCAATTATTCAAGAATTTTAAACTTGACACCATGTGGCCAATATTTTGAGAAGAATTTGAAAACATAAACTGTCATAACACTCATGATCTGTTCACCTTTATGAATCAACACTCGCTACTCAAACAATACGATATCTGTCAGTACTTAAAAAAAAGTTTAAATCAAAAAAATGGATTGAATGAGGGCTGTATAATATGAGGACAGTATGCAATAACACGGTCAAATATCGCAATAACGATATTAAACACAGTAAATCAAATCAAATCATAGATTTGGAGAATTGTGACCCTCGTGGCGTGATGACGTTAAAATTGGTTCATGCTCTGTGACCTCCTGACTGTAGAATAACTATAAATATGTTTATAGGTGGAGGGGATACTGGGAAACACCCTGAAACAGCAAGAATCTTAGAAAATACCATGATACAAATGTTTGGTCACAGCGCCCTGCAGCTACATTATAAAAAAGACACTTTCATCTCAACAGGATTTACGCTCAAAGCTTAGAGCACGGCAAGCAGGCCGAATTCACCTGTGCCTCATTAACACAGGTGTCACGCCGCCACACTCGCTTAACGCCAACACAGCAGTGTTTCCCACAGCTTCACTGGTTTGGGGGGTCGAGCTGGGGCTGGATGACAATGGTTTCCCAGGACACCCGTCCCTGCGGCTCCAGTTACCATTAAAGAGAACTTCGATAATTCCCCATTCATTTCCTACGTACTGTATTTATCTATGTTTATTCATCCATTTATCCCCCTCTGATGTAATGATCGGGGAAACACGAGCTGTGTTCGAATTCTCAGCGGTTAATTTCATTCACCATATAGTGCACTAAAAAATACCCACAATGCTCAGCAAATTTGAGTGTACATATGATGTACCTTATATTTAACTGCCGTATACCACAATGCAATGCGGTCATGTATTTGGAAAGAAAATTCCAGCGCCGTGTCCGACATCTTGTTCAGTTAATCCCTGTGTGGTAAGACAACAGTGAGTGAGAGAGTGAACGGTTTCGATCAGAGCTTCTGCGATGACATTTGATGTCTTCAAGGTCAAAGTTGGGCCTGGAGGTACGGCCTTGAAATGATATGATGATATTATTCGGCCATATCGCGATACTTGGTATATATCATGATATTTTAAATCTCATCCAAAGCTTCATAAATGCGGGACTGGGCAACAAAATCAAATGTCACGATATGAAGAAATGTGTAGACATCGATATTGCGACAGTATTTTCAGGATGACTATTTGTAGTTAAACAAAATATCAACATAATGAGATTTGTTAATGATCATCAGTCGTGTGGTTGATGGTAATGACTTGTGAATGATTAAATGACTTAAGTGGGTGAACACGAGTATTAGAACAAGAAGAGTTCGATAAGTTTGGAAAATACATCACTTTCCTGCAGCCTTTAAACTCAGGAGAACACAACACTTGTTTCATATCATGACGTGACCATATCCAAAATCTCCGACGCTATGTGGTCTCATATCACAGTAACGGTAGGCATCGTGTATATTGCCCAGCAATAGGTCAAAGGTCGTGCTGACTGTGACAACAGACAAGTTTTCTGGTGGTACCTCGGAGTGGTACCTCGGCGTGGTACCTCAGTGTCATACTTCGGAGTGGTACCTCGGAGTGGTAGCTCAGCGTGGTACCTCGGCATGGTACCTCAGTGTCGTACCTCGGCGTGGTACCTCAGCTTCGTACCTCGGCGTGGTTCCTACGTATCGTACCTCAGAGTGGTACCTCAGCTTCGTACCTCGGCGTGGTTCCTACGTGTCGTACCTCAGAGTGGTACCTCAGCTTCGTACCTCGGCGTGGTTCCTACTGTCGTACCTCAGAGTGGTACCTCAGCTTCGTACCTCGGCGTGGTTCCTACTTGTCGTACCTCAGAGTGGTACCTCAGTGTCGTACCTCGGCGTGGTACCTCAGCTTCGTACCTCGGCGTGGTTCCTACTACTTGTCGTACCTCAGAGTGGTACCTCAGTGTCGTACCTCGGCGTGGTACCTCAGCTTCGTACCTCGGCGTGGTTCCTACGTGTCGTACCTCAGAGTGGTACCTCAGAGTGGTACCTCAGCGTCGTACCTCGGCGTGGTACCTCGGCATTGTAGCTCAGCGTGGTAGCTCAGCGTGGTAGCTCAGCGTGGTAGCTCAGCGTGGTAGCTCAGCGTGGTAGCTCAGCGTGGTAGCTCGGGAGCAGAAGGGAACACAGTCACCTGTAAAGCTGATTGCAGAGATCTTCTTCATGTCGTCTCAGACCTGGATGTAAACTGTCAGAGAAACTTCAGTGATTCACGAAGCAGACCGATGCTCTGTGGTGATTGAAGTTTAAATATAAAGAGTACTTAAAGGTCAGGCTGTGTTTATTCTGACAGCAGGTGTGTCTGTGTGTGTGTTTGTGTGTGTGGTCTGTGATGTTCAGCCTGTTTACTTAATGTGTGTGTGTTTGTGTACCGACTGTGTGTTTCCTTACAGTCAGCACTGATTGTGTCTGCCCACACCCCGATCACTCGCTGCTCTTCAGTCGGGACATGAAATCACAGTCAGGAGTTTAATATCTTAAAAAACGCTCGTGTTGACGGGATCATTTTCATTGCTTGTCCTTTGCCTGATGTTAATTTGGTGGTCAAAGGTTGCTGTGACTCTGCAGCCGTCTCATTTTCATGAACTCAATGAAATCAACCCGATCTTTGAATTTAAGTGCTTTTTAGTTTGATAAAGACGGTGTTTGATGGTTCTCTGTAAGTGGTTCTGTTCACATTTCTTACGGCTCTTTTGGCAAAAAGAGAGATCTTGTGTGAGAGAAGCGTCCATGATTTAAACTGTAACAGAAACTACATACGACCATGCAGCGGTAAGTTTAGTTTTGAGTAAAATGGTTCTCAGAGGTGAAAGACTGTGAATACACAAAAATCAAAAAAACATAAAGCTCTAAGCTGATTTAAAACAGATTGGATGAAATGCAGCCGAACAGGTTCTCAGCTCCTCTCTGTCATTAAACAATCAGACTGATCTTAGAGTCGGACTGACCTGAACGCACCACGTGCTCCAAAACACGAGCGGGGCTCAGTCCGGGTTACAGTCCAGCTGCAGTCTCAGATCTGACCCAGGAACAGTTTGTAACTGTGTCAGTGTGGAAAAGTACCAGCTGCAGTAAACCTCTGTCTGAGTGTTAAACTCTGCAGGAACATATTTGTGTGATGACACACTGTGAGAGTCTCAATATAAAAACTCACAGAGAGCCGAATATCTTTGGTTGGGTTTACATCAAATGCAACACAAATTTCTCAAAAATTTTCAGAACATCTGCAAAAAGAAAATGCATATGTATGCACGTTTCCTTCCGCTGTTTTCATGGGAATATTGGGAGTTGGTTTTTATTGTGATAATCAGTAGGTGGCGCTAATTTTCCAGCCATTATGCAACTGCAAAAGAAGTAAGATAGGAAGGAAAACACGATAACAGATTTGAATTTGAACGAGTAATTACAGCTCAGAGTGCGTACATATGCTGATTAAATGACGGCGCAGCCACTGACTTCACTGAATGTGTTTCCATTGCGATCTGGCCCGGGACACTCTGCCTGCATGAGCAGCGTCTGTGCGTCACGTAACC
>NC_056471.1:35824383-35877258 GCF_008729295.1 Plectropomus leopardus
CTGTGAGTCTGAGTCTGTGAGTCTGAGTCTGAGAGTCTGAGAGTCTGTGAGTCTGAGTCTGTGAATCTGAGAGTCTGTGAGTCTGAGAGTCTGTGAGTCTGAGAGTCTGAGAGTCTGTGATTCTGAGTCTGAGTCTGAGTCTGTGAGTCTGAGTCTGTGAGTCTGAGAGTCTGTGAGTCTGAGAGTCTGTGAGTCTGAGAGTCTGTGATTCTGAGTCTGAGAGTCTGAGAGTCTGAGTCTGTGAGTCTGAGTCTGAGTCTGTGAATCTGAGAGTCTGTGAGTCTGAGAGTCTGAGAATCTGTGAGTCTGTGAGTCTGAGAGTCTGTGATTCTGAGTCTGAGAGTCTGAGTCTGTGAGTCTGAGTCTGAGTCTGAGTCTGAGTCTGTGAGTCCGAGTCTGAGAGTCTGTGAGTCTGAGAGTCTAAGTCTGTGAGTCTGTGAGTCTGAGAGTCTGTGAGTCTGTGAGTCTGAGTCTGAGTCTGAGAGTCTGAGAGTCTGTGAGTCTGAGAGTCTGAGTCTGTGAGTCTGTGAGTCTGTGAGTCTGAGTCTGTGAGTCTGAGAGTCTGTGAGTCTGTGAGACTGAGAGTCTGTGAGTCTGAGAGTCTGAGTCTGTGAGTCTGTGAGTCTGAGAGTCTGAGAGTCTGTGAGTCTGAGAGTCTGAGTCTGTGAGTCTGAGAGTCTGAGTCTGTGAGTCTGAGAGTCTGAGTCTGTGAGTCTGAGAGTCTGAGTCTGTGAGTCTGAGAGTCTGAGTCTGAGAGTCTGAGTGTCTGAGTCTGTGAGTCTGTGAGTCTGAGTCTGAGTCTGTGAGTCTGAAACGAAAGTGTAAACTCGGCTCGTTGTTAAAACTCTGAACATCGATGAATATTTGTGATCAGGCCTGATGCTGACTCAATGAAAGCATAAAATCAGTGTTTCATATTTTTTAAAGCTTGATTTTGAGTGTGTGACATTAAAGTGGGCCCTAAGGGTTAACTGTTAAAGTTCACTGACAAACAAAACTATGTTTTTTTGGCTTTTAACCCATTATTAGCATCAGCGGTTTTGCACTGCATGAACTGGCCTGGTAGCCTAACGTCATATGACACGTGCTTCATCAGCTGACCCATATTTTCTCTGAAATCCAAAATATTTCCACATTGCTGATTTATTCCGAATAAATAACAACGTCAAAGAGAATCCGTGAGTGAAGAACCGTCTCAGAGCCTCCACAGGGATGTGAAAACAACCTCAGAGAGGTTTTGTCTCTTTGAGTCTGAGTCTCGTCTGTCTGAGGCGTGGCAGATCTCTTGCACGCCGTGGCCGGTTCCCGTTGTCACGTCGCCCTGATGACGTGTTGTAACCTCTTTTAGGGTCAGACTGGAAACCAGTTCAGTCAGTGAGCTGAGAGGAGTTTACTGATTAACTCTGTGTTTCTTTATTGTGTGTTAGACGTGGACGCTGTGATCCGGTTTCACGCAGCGCTGACGCTACTACAACTACTGCTGCACGTGTTTCACATTAAAACCAAAAGAGGAAATGAATTCAGCCTGTTGAGCTGCTGGAGGACTTTCTTTGTCAAACATCTGTTAATGAACAACATCTGTGTGTTTAAGGGAAACACGGCTTTTTCGTCCCGTCTCTCTGTTTATTAATCTCTTATTACATATTCGTCAGCCAGCCTGCATCAGAGTCGACCTGCACGTCCCCGTCTGTTCTGCCTGTAAAACAAATGTTTGGTGACTCATCCTGCACGCGGGGGCGTTTGCTAAAGTTCAACCAATCCAACGAGCCTCTGAGCGATTAACGAGCACAGCCGTCACATAAAACCACAGTAACAGACAGACAAATGTGGAGAGAGGCAGGAAGAGACGTGTGTGCGGATGTGATTTATAAAACAGTGTGGCCGAGCTTTAATTCATTCAGCAGTGTTACATTACATTTATATCATACACGTTTTTTAGGCTATATCATGATACACGATACAAACATGGCAATATTTTGAAATCTGCCAAATAAGGTAATTCCTGCGCGACGCAGAGATGCAAAGCAACAGAATGAATGTTAAATACATTTAAGCTTTTTAATGGAAAATAATACGCGTGGGTCATGTTGTGGTCATGTTCCCAAACTCTGCTGTTAGCTCACAGCTCAGCAAGCCTTTAATTCTTCCAGCCTCCGTAACTCACATTATTCCCGTCGTCGGAGCAGTGAGACGACCGCAGTCAGCAGAAACACTCGTCAACAAAATAAAAGTCTCAGGGAGTTAAAGGGAGGAGCTGCTCTCAGTGTGCAGTGATAAAAACAGCTCAGACGGACACGCAGCCACACGTTTCCACTGAATGTAAATGAGCCGCACACCTCAACTCACCTGTCCTACCTGCCTGTGTGTGTGTGTGTGTGTGTGTGTGTGAGGAGGCTCCGTTTACACCTGTCAGACACAACGATCAGGTCTTTTAATCATCCATTAATGGTGTCAGTGACAATCAGGATGCCAAATATATATATATATATATATATAAAAAAATTATATATATAAATTATATATATTCAGCTCCTCACTGCGCTGCACAAACACAGTAAATACCCGACCAGGAGTCGTGGTGCAGAGTAGTTTCTTTTTTTTTTGTTAAACAATATTTTTATTGAAATTTTGAAAACAAGTATCAATATTTTTCATGTTATTCATGTAACATCTTGATTTCAGTCAGTGATCTATGCAGAAGGACAAAAACCCAAAAAAAACAACCGTGTCAGTGACATGATCATCCCGCGTGTCCTCCTGTTCATTATAAGGGACATTTCAAACTTTTTAAAACTTTTGTTGTCTTTAATGATACAAACATAAAATCAAAAATGAAAAATAAATCTATAAATATTAACAAAACACTATTAAAGCAGGCAGGAGACGTAACAGACAGAAATGAGGTGTAGCAGAAGTTGGATATGACAGTTGAGTGTGTGTTTCTCTGTGTGAACACTGAAGTCTTTCCCAAAACTCGGCAGGTCACGACAGGCTGTGAGACAACGTGCAGCCCCGCCGAGCACAGACTGGCTGACTGTGGTGTCTCTGAGTGTGAATCAGTGTGTGTGTGTGTGTGTGTGTGTGTGTGTGTGTTAGCAGCATGGAGCTCTGTGAGGTCTAACAGCAGATCAGACTGAGCGTGCTCAGATTAAACTCTGTTTAAAGTCTTCTTATCTGCTCTTTGTTTGTTTGTGACTCACACTTTGTTCTTCTCTCTCCTGTCTGTCCTCCTCCTCCTCCTCCTCCTCATCTTTTATGGTAGTTTCCTCCTCACTCCCTCCGCCTCCCTCGCTCACCCTGCCTCCCCCTCCCTCACCCCTCCCTCTGCACGTCAGGCGTTTCTGACCAATGGCTGTGGTCGCTGGAGACGTTGAGACCCGCCCCCTGCTTGGTCTCGGCCAATAGCGGTGGCTCTGGTAATACGGGCTTCTCTTTTTTTCTAGCTGCTTCTACTTTTCTTTGTTTCCTGCAGCAGAGAGCAGACGTCACTGACGTCAGTGTACATGTGGAAACATCTGCTCAACACGCTGCACGTCCTGTCTTCACTAACCTCCGCAGACTCGGCCGTCTGTCCGCAGTCACAGACAGAAAACTTCAGCACCCTCACACTACACTAGAAAACACACACATTACTGCAGTTTATATGCTCACATGATTACAGGTTATATACAGTACCAGGGCTGGTACAACATGCGTCTTTACTGATTCGGTACTGTCACGATACCCGGCTGCTGACTCCAAATATATGAGCAAATATCTGTGTACTCTTCTTTTACGTTAGACCAGTGATACCAAACATTTCCTAAATTCACAATGAAATAAAGTGACTGACGCTGAGAACTATTTTTATCCTTTCAGTGTCCATAAGGTGCATAAAACAGCATCAAAATAGAGCTTGTTGAAATCCTAGAAATTTCATTAAATTCCTAAAATCCGAGAAAGATCCTTAAATCCAGAAGTGTCCTAAAATCATGGAAACATCATAATATCAGAGAAATGTCCTAAAATCTGAGAAACGTCCTAAATTCCTAGCAACATGTTTGGGGCTGCTGACCGGCCCCTGGCCACATTTTTCAAAAGTGTCCCCTAAACGAAGCACACTGAGTGTCCCTCATGTAGACGATGGATAACAGTCCAATCAAAGTCGTCCAGAGACTGTTTGTCCTCATGAGACATGCTTCCAAAAACAGTGGACATCTCATGTTAGTCCGTCTCTGCAAAGAAAAGTGGTAAATAACCTAAAAACTGTGAATATTCCTCCGTCAGCTGGA
The DNA here is from genome assembly GCF_008729295.1 of Plectropomus leopardus. NCBI lineage: Eukaryota > Metazoa > Chordata > Actinopteri > Perciformes > Serranidae > Plectropomus > Plectropomus leopardus. The sequence continues at coordinate 35,828,655 of NC_056471.1, forward strand.
GGCTCTGTGATATCTCAGGAACGCCTCCAGGGAACGCCTCCAGGGAACGCCTCCAGGGAACGCCTCCAAATTTGGCACAAACCTTCACCTGGACTCAACAATGAACTGATTAGATTTTGGTGGTCAAAAGTCAAAGGTCATCATGTGTCCTTCTCATTTTTGTGAAGACAATATCTCAAGAAGGCCTTGTGGGAAAAACGAGAGAAGAAGACCACGATGTGGCGTTGTGTTTGAGTGAAACGTGGAGGCGTCGGCTCTGTCTGCCCTGCAGGTGGTAAACAAACCTCACACCTGAGAGCTCGCTGTTGGGCGCCTGGAAACCAGCAGTGTGTTTGCTGCTGTCATAGTAACCGTAGGAGGAGGAGTTAATATCACCTTTTCATGTCAGAACATCAGGCTCTTTATATGAAGCAGCGACACCTGATCGGGTGTGTGAGCGACACCTGATCGGGTGTGTGAGCGACACCTGATCGGGTGTGTGTGGCCTCATTCTCTCAGCGTCTGCACAAAGACGTCAGATCAGATTAACCCTCTGCTCTCCTGTGAGGCCTTCAGGGACTGTAAGCTCAGAGTAAATCACTGGTTCTGAGCGACTCAGAGCGACCTGGAAAACAGACGAGTCACTTCATTGTGTGGACAGCTTTAACCCTTTGAGACCCAGGTCGACCTCATTTCTCCTGAGCTGCTTTCAGACACCTTTCACAAGTAACTTTTGAACCCCGAATAAATCGGATGAACTCTTTCAAAAAGATGTGGAAAAAGGTGATGGATGACTTATCAAGAAAAGTCTGAAAAAACGCACAAAATGAAGATGTAGAAAATTATTTTTAAAAAAGCTGGGGGAATATACCAGAACTATATTTCTAATGATCGTAATTATACATTGGAAATGATTTTACTTATAATTTTAAAGCAGTTTTTCTTTTCTGTTCTTTTCTATTTCCTGTTTTTTCTTTTTTGTAATTTTAATTGACTTTTTATGATTTTTTTGCGTATTTCCTCTAACTTGGCTCATTGCCTTTTTTCCCCATGATTTTGAAAGAAATCAGGCCAATTCTGCAGGTTTCAAAGGGTTAACACAGAGACGTGACTCCACCTGCTGCAGGTGTTTCACATGGACTCGTCCTCTCCTGGTGCAGGTCCTCGGCCTGTTTGAGGATGGCGCGCTGAACGAGAGATAAATGAGCCGATGAATCCACTGAGAATCCGTTTTTAGGATTCATGGATAGTTTAGGAACATAAAAGTGTTTCCACAGTCTGAGCAGACAGCAGCGTTTGTGATGAGAGCTGAAGTGAGTCTGAGTCCTGCTGAAGGCGGGACCAGTACAGCCAGTCTGAGGCTGTAACCCAGCGACGACAGTGAAAAGCAGTGACGTGAAAGGGTTAAATGAAGAGATAAATGAGGGGCATTCATCTCTGCTGTTTACAGTCACTAACCGTCTCGTCTCTGAGTTATCTGTTAGATTAAAATCCTCTCAGTCCGAAAGTTATTCTCTCTCTTTTTTAAATTATCGTCAGATCTCGTGTGCAGAACAAAACTCATATTCAGCGTTTGTCACTGCTGATAAATCAGCTGATTATTGTGTGATTGATCACTAAAATCTTTAAAACGCCACATGTAGTGAAAAACCAACTCTACACACTCTCAAAGTGACTTCTGTAATTTAGTCAAGTCAGTTTTATTCATAGAGCCGATTATCACAAACACAGTCTGTCTCAGAGGGCTTTACAGCAGGCACCCTCCCTCTGCCCTCAGACCCTCACATCACCGAGGAAAAACTCCCGAAAAACAACCCCTGTAACGGGGGGGCACAGTAATAATGGAAACAGACGCATGTCATAATAATAATTTACATTTGTAATTAATATTTTCCATCCTGTGGTTAAAAACCAGCAGAAATCTTGGTGCTGTTTCCTGTCTGCCGACCGTTTTTCTCTTTCTTTCCTTTTATTACTGTGAGATCTCGTGTGCGGAGCAAAATCAACAACTGCCAATCGCTCTGAGCGATGATCGGTGGTGATCCTTTTATCGTCAGCTACGTGCAGTGAAGAAAACTCGTTTAAGCGGTTTTTAAAAACTGAGCAGTAGATCCACATTGTGCCTTGTATGATATCTGGGTGTCATTTTGACTATTTTCCACCTGCTGATGTCATTTCCACTCGGTGATCGTCACAGTCGGTGTAATCACAGACGTATCTCAGACCGTCAGCAGCTACAAGAAAAACATTAAATTAACTTTGCATGTAGTGTGTCGGAAATAATTCATTTCCTGTGGTGTTTTTTTCATCTAAAAGCATAGTGGCATCATGACAAAAACCTGGCATTTAAAGGGTTAAGATCCTAGGAATTAACAGAGTTTTGATATTTATGATTGAGACGTGTTGGTTAAAAGATAAACTCAGTGAAAGTAGAAAATAATATTAATGTTTAATATTTTTTAAAGCTTGATTTTGAAAAAGCTCATTTTGTGCTCAGTGCGATTCGAGTGTTAAAGCCAGTGTGTGTATGTGAATATTTGGTCTGGAGATATATATACCGTATATATACTGTATATACTGTATATACTGTATATTATATGTATATTTCTGTGTTTTTAACCCCGCGTGTATCTGTGTGGATCAGGACGGAGACGAGACCTTTAACCGAGCCAAGCTGCTGAACGTGGGCTACACGGAGGCTCTGAAGGAGTACGACTACGAGTGCTTCGTCTTCAGCGACGTGGACCTGATCCCCATGGACGACCGCAACACCTACAAGTGCTTCAGCCAGCCGCGACACCTGTCCGTGTCCATGGACAAGTTCGGCTTCAGGTGAGACCGCGCCCGCGCTGTCAGGCGTCTTCGTGTTGGAGCATCAGAGGTTTTTTAATTAAAAGCTTCCAGTTTCTTTAACAAATGACGGCCGGGTTCTTCAGTTCAGCTGCTGCTCACAGGAAAGAGTGTGTGTGTGTGTGTGTGTGTGTGTGTGTGTGTGTGTGTAAGTTACAGGAAACTGCTGAGCTGTGGTTTTGCATGTTGTGACACCACAGAGGAAGAGATCAACTCTGGAAAGGTGCCATCTGCCAGGCTCCTCACTTCCTGTTTCCTGTAGACACACACACACACACCCTCTGGGTTATCTGACTTTAATTTGAAGTGCGTCCTCTCACTTCCTGTTGTTGTTAAGGCGACAGAGTGAGGACGGCGAGCTCTCCGTCCTCCTTCAATGTGCTGAGTTGTGCTGAAAGGTCAAAGGTCAGACGTGTTTTTAACGTGAACTCTGGTGCGATTGAGGTTTTTAAACTGACCGTGCACCGACGGTCCGCTCTGAGGGTTTCGGTGTCTGCAGCTGTCTGTTCAGCCGTTAGTCTGTGTTTCCTGTATTAGAGGCGGACCGGTTTTCATATTTGAAGTACCGGATCTAATTGGCCCGAGGTGATTTTAGGGAAGTGTGCGGACAGCACCCTCTGCCTCACGGTTCACGCTTTCTGTATCAGGTGAACTCGTTTAGCATACGGGAACACAAGACAACACAACAGTATGGATTTAAAGACATCAAAATAAAACACACAGAAAGGAGAATCCTCCGGATTTAAAACAGTATCACAGAAACGACGTCACAGAGCGAAACGCTACCGACCGCAGTCGGTGACGCCACCGACGGACATTTTAGAACTGCACCACGATAATCCCGTTGCCTCTCCGGAGCGTTCCTGCTCTCTTGTTTCCTAGTTTTCCAGGATCCCGGCTGCAGCCTCGGCCGTGCCTGACCGTGGTGACAGCCGTGCCGGTGCTGTGATCCTGCCTTTGGACGCCTCCGTATCAGCATGTGCTCGAGACTCTTATCAGCCTCAGCCTCGTCACAGAGTGCAATAATGATGAATCATGAATTCACACCTGCTGTTATTGTGATACCCCCCCCCCCCCCCTCCTCCTCCTCCCCTCTCCCCCCCTCCTCCTCCTCCTCCCCCTCTCCTCCTTTCTCTCCTCCTCTCTCCCTCTCTCTCCCCCTCTCTCTTTCTCTTTCCTTTTTGCCATGATGGTATTTCAGTTGTTATTTACATCTATCACTCATCTGTCCGTCCTGAAGAGGGATCCCTCATCATCCTCTGCTGCTCTTCCTGAGGTTTCCTCCCTCTCTCCCCCCTCTCTTACAGGGGTTGTTTTTCGGGAGTTTTTCCTCGGTGATGTGAGGGTCTGAGGGCAGAGGGAGGGTGCCTGCTGTAAAGTCCTCTGAGACAGACTGTGTTTGTGATAATGGGCTCTATGAATAAAACTGACTTGACTTGACATATGTGTGAGAGTGGAGGGGGACTTAAAATAACAGTCAAAATTACATCATTTCTCCTCCGAACTGCATCTGTCCTCAGTCAGGCAGGTTTCCATCACAGATGAGTGAAATATAATATATATATATATATATATATATATTATAACATATATATATAGTATAAAAACTCAATATTCAGTGAATGTGATAAAACCCAACATGGAGCTGACTGTGTTTCCTCTGAGTGATGTCATGTGACTTCTCCTCTGGTGATAACATCCCAGTAACCATGGCGATGGATGGTCAAAACATCAGCAGCTTTATTTCTATTGCAGCCACCAAACTAGCCGTCATTATTTCCAATCCAAGGCCACGTAGGCGTGTTATGGAGCCGTGATGGAAAGGCGAGCCCCTCATACGTGGGAGCGGACACGTATGAGGGATTTCTGGGAGATGTAGTCCACGATTTCACAGAGGAATTGTGGATTCAAAACTTTCTCAGAGTTATGTGATGCAATAACAGCTTTTGTAGCTCCTGCTGCATCATGAGGGAGCCAGTTCCTACTGACAAGCTCATAGACATAAGTGGGAGTTTTTTCAAAATTGATTTGTTTTCATTTGGCGTTTTCTTTACTCGCAGTTTATTTTGAGCAGTTTGAGGGTTAATGGAAACAGCCTATAGTGATATTTGCCCGTGTTTACAGAGAGACTGAGGACTTTCTGTCTCTCAGCTGTGCTAACAGTCTGCGTGTGAGCCTCGTTCCTCTCCTCAAATTTACTCCCAGTTTTCCTGTTGCAGTCAAAAGTGTGGTGATGTGTCCTCATGTCCTCTGCCTGTCTGTCTCCGTCTGTCCCGCAGGTTACCGTACAATCAGTATTTTGGAGGCGTGTCCTCTATGAGTAAAGAGCAGTACCTGAAGATCAACGGCTTCCCTAACAACTACTGGGGCTGGGGAGGCGAGGACGACGACATCTACAACAGGTGACAGTCAGGCACTGATCAGCGTGATGAACCCACAAAACACACGGTGTTATCGAAAAACATCACGACCAAAACCTGACACTTAAAGGGTTAAAAATTCTTAGAATTAACAATTAATCGAAATTTTGGATTAGGACTGATGTTGGTTAGAAAATAAACTCTATGAATGTAGGAAATCATGAATATATATTTGTTAGAGCTCGAGTTTTAAGAGTGAATTTAGTGAATCAGTCTTAATTTGTTTTAATTATTTTTTATGTATTTATTGTCGGTGTCCCTCAGCGATATTTTGTTCCAGTACTACACTGACTCATCACACAACCTCTAAAATGTCAGAGCCGTGTCTGTGTTCGTGGAGAGGGCGTACGTTTTGGCAGGACTGGGTTTCTGCCACCGGCTCGATTCAGCTTTCTTTCTCGTGTTTGACAGATTTCAGATTTTTCTGGGACACAGATTGAGGTCTACACAGTTCTGGTTTCTTCCTCAGTTTTTTGGCAGTTTGTCTGGCAGCTGTGGATCCGACACGCAGTTCGTGTTTGTGTTGATCTCCGGCTGCGGTCTGATCCTGTGTTGTTTCTGCTCTGACCTTTGACCCCGGGCTGTTTGTACTGAACCTCGCTCTGTTTGCAGGTTGTCCTCCAAAGGCATGTCCATCTCCAGACCGAGCGCCGAGACCGGGAAGTGCCGCATGATCCGGCACGAGAGGGACCACAAGAACGAGCCCAATCCTCAGAGGTACAAACACTCTGACCCACCGGATCCAGATCCAGATCCAGATCCAGACCCAGATCCACTAATCCAATAATAATAATTGACATGATTATATTGCACTTCTCTAAGTACTGAAACGCAGAAAACAAGTACGACATAAAGATTAAAAAATATTGAAGGCAGGGGCGGCACTGTTGCCTCACAGCAAGAGGGTCCCTGGTTCAAAACCCGGTTGGACAGGGGTTCGGTCCGTGGGCGGGGCCCTTCTGTGCGGAGTTTGCATGTTCTCCCGTGTCTGCGTGGGTTCTCTCCGGGTCTCCGGCTTCCTCCCACAGTCCAAAGACCTGCAGCTCAGGTGGATCGGTGTCTCTAAATCGTCCGTAGGTGTGAGTGTGAGTGTGTGTGGTCGTCTGTCTGTGCGTGTCGGCCCTGCGATAGTCTGGCGACCTGTCCAGGGTGACCCCGCCTCCCGCCCGATGACAGCTGGGATTGGCTCCATCCCCCGCGACCCTTACGAGGACAAGCGGTTACAGAAAATGACTGAAAGAATGAAATATTGAAGGCACCAGGTAGACATGGAAGTGATGACGTGTCAGATTTGGGGAGGTGGTGGGAGACAGGCGAGGGAGACAGGTGGTGGGAGGCGGGCGGTGGGAGGCGGGCGGTGGGAGGCGGGCGTCAGAGGCTGTTTTGTAAAAGTGGCTGTTCTGGGTTTTTTCTTCAAGACTGATAATGGTAAAATTGGCTTTAAATTTCATTCTGAGTGGGATTAAAAAGTCTTAAATCTAACGTCCCTTAACCCTTTGAAACCAGTGCAGATTTGCTCAGTTTTTTTCCAAAAATGTGTGAAAAAGTCAATGAATAACTTAAGAAATTGCCCCCTAAAAAAGTTACAGGGAAAATTACCTGAAAGAAGAAAAAAAGAAGTTAAGAAAAACAAACAAGAAAATGACCTGAATACAGTCCTGAAGATTATATTAAATTACATAGCAAGATTTGTTTTCTGTAACATAATTTTGAATGAAAGAGTATATATACATTTAGTTTTCTCAAAGTCTTACCCTATTTTTTTTTTTGTTGGTTTTGCTTTTGCAAATATTGGGTCATTTTTTTATCCCATCTTTTACTTGTTTCTTGCAGTTTGTGGGACTTTTTCCCATGTTTTTGGAAGAAATCAAGCCTTTTTTTTCAGGTTTCAAAGTCTTTAATGTGTGTGAAAGGCGTCTGAGCGCAGCACAAGAACAGTGACATCCATCCAGGTTTCAAAGGGTTAATCTGTAGGAGCCCTGAGGCTAAACTTCTCCGATAAAAAACTCTCCTCAACAACAAAATCGACACTTTTCTCTCCAGCCTTCAGCTCGACGGCAGCTGATAATCAAATAGTTTAGCACATATTTGCGTAGGAGGGAGGAGACAGGAAAATGCTGCAGAGTCAGTGTTCGTCACTGTGCTGACGGCGCCACCTGCTGCTCACATGATGCACACGTCTTTATTCAGACACCATCAGAGGGCTGCGCTGCTCTTAGTTGATTTCTATGTGGTTGCAAATCTTGTTTGTTTTAATTGAACTATTAATGAACTTTTCTATTTTATTGTTTTTCTCTTTCTTTTTTCTAACACTTGTTCGATTTTATTTGTCCGTTTTATTTATTTATAAATGGTTGTAAATCTTGTTTCTTTTTTTTTTTTTTTTACAGTTGGGAGGCTTCTTTGCTTTTATTTGTTGTTTAAAACTGTTAAACATATTCAGACAGTTTTCTGCAACTTCTTTTATTAAGTCAAGTGAAAATATAAATAAAAATGAATAATTAAAAACAGCTCCCTGAGGTTTTTCAAAGTAAAAGTTCCTCCAATGCTGACACTTTGTTTGCTCTTTATAACCAACTAATGTGACTGGTGATCATTCAAATATAACACTGATACAAACAATCAGCAAAATGCTAAATATGGGCTCCAGTAATCAGCCGGGCCGATAATCCGTGCACCTGTGAAACATGAACTCACCTGTTCCCTGTGTTTTGTCTGTCAGGTTCAACCGGATCGCTCACACCAGAGAGACGATGCACAGAGACGGGGTCAACTCTCTGTCCTACAGAGTGGTGAAGACGGAGAAGTTTGCGCTGTACACGAAGATCACGGTGGATGTGGGGAAGCCTTGACGACGAGCCGCAGAGGTCAGCTGACAGGAAGAGGAGAGCGGGACTGCTGCAGTAAAACCAAACGGTGCCTTCGGGTTCCAGGCGTGCTGGACTCCACATCAGCTGTTTCTTTGATTTTCCTCTTTTTGCACAGACTCAAACTTTGTGTCGTCGTGTTTTGTTTTTTTTTTCTCTGCCGGGCCGCCGAGACTCGTCTCTGATTGGTCCGTCAGACGCTGCTGCGACACATCCTGAACGAGCCTTTTATTTTGAAAATCAATCAGGGCTGCTGGGTCACATGGTGCGGGCCGTAATGGTGGAGGTGGAGGATTGTGGGTAGTAAACGGGGTGCGTTTAGGTCTGTCCTGATCCGGGTTCTTACCGGCTTTAACCGGCCTCACGGTCTTCTTCAGCGAGGGGGGGCGGGCTCAGGTCTGACGCTGTTACCGTGACAACAGATCCAACTCTGCTGATGAAGACTGAGAGACGAGGACAGCAAGCGGCCGGAGAGTCGAGATTATTATGGTCTGCTTTAGTTTTTTATCCCCGTAAGAAACCAAAATAATCCAAATAATCTGAAACTCAAGGGCCACTTACTGATTTTACTTGAGCTTTAACCCTTCAGTGACCAGATCTAAGCACACAATGATGTGTGTGTGTGTGTGTGTGTGTGTGTGTGTGTGTGTGTGTTAGTCTTTGATAATCAGGTGATTAATTGCTGTTTCTTTTTGATACAATCGGTGGATTCTGTGATTAATTTAAAGGTTTCCTCTGCAGGAATCGTCAATTACTGTTTGTGAAACCGAAGGCCGGCTCCAGATTTACGCTCGTTTGCTGTATTTGTCCTTTATCGGTGGTGTGTACATGATTTTTGTAGCCTCCTCTTAGATGTGTGCTTCTTACAGCCCGACACCAGGAGCCAGACTCTTAAAACTGTAGATTCATGACTAAAACACTCGTTTCCTGCAGTTTAGTGGAGCTGCAGCTACAGCTCCGTCATTAATGTGTCTCCTGTCTTTGTCCCACTATTCGATCAGCGGGGGAGAGTCCATTTATTGATGAGGTCTGTCCGCTCCTCCACAGCAGCTGGACGTCTGCCTCCTTTCAGCTATAAAGCGATATTATTGATCCGGTCTCTGATATCGACCCAATCACAGTCACAGCTGTTTATCTACAATAACTTCGGGGTAAAAAAATGTCACGTAAATATAATCACACGACGCTGAGCAAACTCTGCCTTCATTGATTAGTTTGAAAAAAATCAGCATCAGTTTATGCCTAATTCAGAATATTTTCAGCTCTTTAGCTCGCTGTCAGACAGCCCTTACAGACGGGGATCTGAAGCCATTCTGTCTATTTTAATTTGTCATTTTACTCCACTGAACGGCAGAGCTGCTGCTCTGCTGCTCTGCTGCTGCCTCTATCAGCTGCTGCTCTGCTGCTGCCTCCATCAGCTGCTGCTCTGCTGCTGCCTCTATCAGCTGCTGCTCTGCTGCTCTGCTGCTCTGCTGCTGCCTCTATCAGCTGCTGCTCTGCTGCTCTGCTGCTCTGCTGCTGCCTCTATCAGCTGCTGCTCTGCTGCTGCCTCTATCAGCTGCTGCTCTGCTGCTCTGCTGCTACCTCTATCAGCTGCTGCTCTGCTGCTGCCTCTATCAGCTGCTGCTCTGCTGCTCTGCTGCTCTGCTGCTGCCTCTATCAGCTGCTGCTCTGCTGCTGCCTCTATCAGCTGCTGCTCTGCTGCTGCCTCTATCAGCTGCTGCTCTGCTGCTCTGCTGCTGCCTCCATCAGCTGCTGCCTCCATCAGCTGCTGCTCTGCTGCTCTGCTGCTGCCTCCATCAGCTGCTGCCTCCATCAGCTGCTGCTCTGCTGCTGCCTCCATCAGCTGCTGAAGACAATATTCAAATATAGTCGACATTTACACTCAGATTAATGTTTTAGGTGGTAAAAATATGTTTTGCTGCTTCCACAGCAGGACATCACTTAGCTTCTGTATTGTGGGACTGTTCTTTATTTATGAGGGGGAATAACTCCATTTTTCCTTCTTTTTCCCTTTTTTTAAATTGTTCTTTTTCTTTTGTTAGTGAGTGCAAATGGGCAAAAAAAATCACAAAGTCAGGGTATTGATAGACAGCGTATACATGGGGGTAGATGGAAACAGAAATTTAGGCACAACAGGACAAACAAACTTAATCTTAACTTGAACGTTATAAATGTGTCTTTTATTGACATTTTTACTGAGCATTGGGTAAACTGCTAAAATAGGCGAAAACACAATCAGTGAGCCAAACAGCCTAAAAACAGTTTTTTACGTCATTATGAGATCACCTGCAGCTCTCAGATCAAACTGTTCGCGGCTCTGAACAACGTGAGAGCTGCTCACAATCTTCTGTTAGAAATACCAGTTTGTGTTCGGGGAAAAGGCGTATGAATGTTTTTTGTGTGTATACATGGTTTATGCATCTGATCCCAAGATGTTACTTTTATATAAAGTCTTGATCTCACCTGCGCGCTGAGCCCGTAAACGTCCTGAACTCAGAAAATAAGAATACAATCACCAGTCAGACGTCCGAGTCTGCAGATAAACACATCCGAGTTTTTTAAGAACATTCCTGCAGCGCACATCTTTAAAAACTGCATCTTCAGCTTTCAGCCAAAACAATCAATTCATTTGATCGATTGTATCTCCAAGTGTCCTTATCAGAGCTGTGGGTCCAAAGACTGGACAGGAGCTCACCTGACAGACCTGCAGGTGTGCATCATTGATTACAGTGAAGATTTAATCTGTGTGTGTGTGTGTGTGTGCGAGCAGTTGTGTTTGTTTATCTTCAGACCAAAAATCGTCGTTAATTTGTTAATAAGTGAATGAATCGCCTTTAATGTGCCTTAAAATGAATCCAGTGGAACTGGGAGGACTGGTTTATCTGGTGGAGGGAGACAGTCCGTGTAAATGTACGAGGACGAAAATGTGATGATGAAAAATAAAAGTTAAGAACTGAACTAAAGTCAGAGTCATTTCTTCTCCAACAGCCATTCGAAATCTTCACCTAAAATTTGAAAACTAATCAGTAAACTGCATAAATGTCGTTCAGTAAAACTACAAAATATCACTACGCTGTAAAAGGCTTTTGGCTCTGTTATTGTTTTTGTCTTATTTATTTAATTTTATAGATTTTTTAAAATCTTGTTTTATTCCCGAAAGTAATTAATTTTTTTTAAATGTTTTTTTTCGGACACTTTTGTTTGACTGTGTGACTGTAATTGAAATGTACTGCAATTCAAATTGGAAAATGGAAAAGATAAAAGTTTAAAATGCAAAAAATTACACACACACACACACACACACACACACACACACATATATTTCTATGTAAGCTTTTCCATTTCCCATTTGAACTTGATTTGAACCAGTTTAGTAAATGTGCTTAATAACTTTTCATGAAGACTCAAACTGTCCTGTACAAATGATAAACATTTTGTTTATTTTGTTTGTTTTTAAAGAGAAAGAAAAAACAAAAACAAAAAGACGTTTAAATGTGAAAAGTCTCAATATTCAGTTTGTATGGAACACACACACACATCACACACACACACACACACGACACACACACACACACACACACACACACACACACACACACACACACACACACACACAGACACACACACACACACAGACACACACACACACACACACACACACACACACACACACACAGACACACACACACACACACACACAGACACACACACACATGCACACACACACACACACACACACACACACACACACACACACACACACACACAGACACACACACATGCACACACACACACAGACACACACACATGCACACACACACACACACACACAGACACACACACATGCACACACACACAAACACAGACACACACACACACACACACACACACACACACACACACACACACACACACACACACACACACACACACACACACACACACACACACACACACACACACACACACACACACACACACACACACACACACACACACACACACACACACACACACACACACACACACACACACACACACACACACACACACACACACACACACACACACACACACACACACACACACACACACACACACAGACACACACACACACACACACACACACACACACACAGTGTCCAGCCTGGTACAACAGTAAACAATGAGACAAAAGCTCTCTGTCCTCTGCAGGCTGATCAGACCCACATTGCTGCTGTGCTCAGTCTCAAAGGAACTCCAGGACTCTGCAGGACTCCCCAGGACTCTCTGGGACTTTCCAGGACCCTCCAGGAACATGGACCCGAAGCGTCTGTCCTCGAGCTCTCAGCAGCAGGTTTATCTCAGGAAAAAGGTAAATAAAATATTTTTATTGCTCAGACATTGAACGCTTCGTCTTTGTTAATGTTGTTGGATGGAGACACAGTGATGGAAGTTTTGGGAGTACTTTTACTTAATGCCTCTCTGTACTTCTACTGCAGTACATGTATCTGACAGCTGCTGTTACGTTACGCATAAATATTTGACATACAGGAAACATAAGAAGCTTTTAAATAATGACTTAATCACAGTACATCATAGTGTAGGCTGCGTATTCTATTCTCGATTTGAGTTTTTAATGCTTATGTACTTTTACTTATTTCAGTACATTTTTTACTTACTAATAGAGTACTTCTACACTTTGGTATTGTTACTCTTACAATGTAAATGTATTTGAATACTTTATAACTCAGATATTCTTTAATCAAATCTGACTTGTCTGTGGTGACAGAAGTTCTCGGATCCTTTTAAAGTAGCTGTACAGCGACGTAAGAATACTGCATTAAGAAATACTGTCTGAAAATGTACTAAAATATAATGTATAACTGATAAACATCATTTATAACTTTCAGAACGTTTAAATAGAGATGTAGATGTTTAGAAGCTACAATAACTAAACATTTAATGTAAAACAAGCTCCATAATGTGACATAAATATGTTAATCTGAGAGCATTTAAAATAAAAAAAATAAAAACTACAAACAAATAAAAATACTTTTAAAAAACTACACAAAAACAACCTAAATACAACTATAAACAACTAAAGGAACATAAATAAATCTATGAATAAAGAAAACAATTAAACCTTCAAACAATAAAAAACTATTAAAATGAACAACATAAATAAAATTACAACCAGAAAAAACATAAAAAAAACTACAAACAACTATAAAAACATTTTTTAAAAAACTGCAAAAAATGCAAAGAACAGATAAATAAAACTACAAAAATATAAAACATAGATAAAACTACAAAAATAGAAAACATAACTAAAACTACAAAAAATAGAAAAACATAGATAAAACTACAAAAATAGAAAACATAACTAAAACTACAAAAAAAAATAGAAAACATAGATAAAACTATGAAAATAGAAAACATAGATAAAACTACGAAAATAGAAAACTTAGATAAAACTACAAAAATAGAAAACATAGATAAAACTACAAAAAATAGAAAACATAGATAAAACTACGAAAATAGAAAACATAAATAAAACTACAAACGTAGAAAACTTAGATAAAACTACAAAAGTAGCAAACTTAGATAAAACTACAAAAATAGAAAACTTAGATAAAACCACAAAAATTGAAAACATAAATAAAACTACAAACAAAGCCGTTGTTGATCTTGTTTTTTGGGGGAAACAGCGCCACTCCGCCGTTGACCTCCACTCAGCGGTCACCCCCGGCACTACACCTGACGCTCCGCCGGTAAAAACGTTTGTTGTTCAGCTTCTCCGCTCCGGCACGAGCTCCAAATGCGCATGCGCAATGAGATGAATGGCCGCTGCACCTGACGGCCCACCAGGAAGTGTGGCGGAGAAATCCTCGGCCGTTAATCCCCGCTCGGTACGGTAACCGGACAGTAGCATGCTCAGCGGGCCGGACCGCTCAGTCTGACCGTCGGGACCGTCTCCGCTCCGGGCTCGGCCTCCGGGAAGCGCCGCTGCGCAGTGAGTGCATGCAGGCAGAGCGCGCGGGGCTGTCCGTCTCCCCCCCCCCCCCCGGCCGGGCCCCAGACCCCCCCGCTGCCAGCTGAATCTCCGTGAGGCTCCGTGAAGCTCCGTGAGGCTCCGTGAAGCTCCGTGAAGCTCCGTGAAGCTCCGGGCACGTCCACCCTCACTGCAATGGGATGCTGCGGCAGCACGGAGGTAAGACCCGGCTCGGCTCGGCTCGGCCCGGTACCGTCCTCCCCCTCCTCCGCCCCTCCGGTGCCCTTCAGCGGAGCACCGGTGCGTGTTTGTTTTTGTCACCGCGAAAGGGAAACCGGTCCCGGGGAGCAGAGAGGGCCGAGCCGGGATTAGAGCCAGCAGCGGTAATCCAATTAGCTCCTCCTGGGGACCGGCGGGTGACCGGGCCTGTTACCGGGACATGTCACCGCTCCGGTTCACCATCGAGTCGTGTGCGGGCTGATCGGTGCTGGAGCCCGGGCCTGGGGGGTGGACCGGCTCGGCCCGGTGCTGCAGGCCCGGTGTGGTCCCGGTGTGACGGTGTGTGTGTGTGTGTGTGTGTGTGTGTGTTTCAGAGGACAAAGAGAGAATGGAGACCACTGGAGGACCGGAGCTGCACCGACCTGCCCTGGTTCCTGCTCTTCACCGTCTTCTGCGTCGGAATGGTAACGTTAACCTCACCGAGACCCACTCTGAGACAGATGTGTGCTTATGTAGTAAAATACCTCATTGATATCCCATTGATATCTCATTGATCTCTCATTGATGTCTCATTGATATCTAATTGATGTCTCATTGATCTCTCATTGATCTCTCATTAATATCTCATTGATCTCTCATTGATATCCCATTAATATCTCATTAATGTCTCATTGATCTCTCATTGATCTCTCATTGATGTCTCATTGATGTCTCATTGATATCTCATTGATGTCTCATTGATCTCTCATTAATATCTCATTAATATCTCATTGATATCTCATTAATATCTCATTGATCTCTCATTGATATCTCATTGATATCTCATTAATGTCTCATTGATGTCTCATTGATATCTCATTGATGTTTCATTGATATCTCATTGATGTTTCATTGATAGCTCATTGATCTCTCATTAATGTCTCATTGATATCTCATTGATGTCTCATTGATATCTCATTGATCTCTCATTAATGTCCCATTGATATCTCATTGATCTCTCATTAATGTCTCATTGATATCTCATTAATGTCTCATTGATATCTCATTGATCTCTCATTGTCTCATTGATCTCTCATTGATCTCTCATTGATCTCTCATTAATATCTCATTGATATCTCATTAATGTCTCATTGATGTCTCATTGATATCTCATTAATATCTCATTGATATCTCATTGATCTCTCATTAATATCTCATTAATATCTCATTAATATCTCATTAATATCTCATTAATATCTCATTAATATCTCATTAATATCTCATTGATCTCTCATTAATATCTCATTAATATCTCATTGATCTCTCATTAATATCTCATTAATATCTCATTAATATCTCATTGATATCTCATTAATATCTCATTAATATCTCATTGATATCTCATTAATATCTCATTGATATCTCTTAAATTAATTACTTGTTCTGTTTATAAGCTCACTCTGATAAATATGATTATGGAGTTACTGCTCTTCATTTTCTCATCAGAACTCTGATTTATCTCTTAATATCTTTAATATCTCTTTAATAACTCCAATGACAATTATGTTAATATACAAGTAACCTCAACCTGAGAAATATAGTTATATAGTTATATATCTCTTCAGTATATGTTGCTTATATGAGCCACCACCTCATACTTCACTCTGATACATGTAGTTATAGAGTTACATCTCTTTATTTTCTCTCCCTCATATATCTCTTAATATCTTTAATATCACTTCAATCATTCAATTAAAATGTTATATTTATATACCGCCCCCGACCTCACTCCAGGAAATATGGTTATGTGGTTATATATCTCTCAAATATCCCCTAAATAACTGTGATAACATGTTATGTTTATATAGGCCACCACTGCTTTACTCTGATAGAGTTATAGAGTTAGATCTCTTTATTTTTTCATTCATAACTCTGATATATCTATTCATATCTTTAATATCTTTAATAACTCGTATAACATTTAATGTGCATTTACTACAAAGAACCTCACTCTGAGAAATATAGTTATGTTGTTAAATATGTCTTTAATATGTCTATAATATCTCTGAAATAACTCTTTTTAATAACTCTTATCAGATATAGTTAAACATCTCTTTATTATCTCCTTAGTAACTTTGTTTATAATGCTAAAATCATGTAATGTTTATGTCAGCTACCATCCCTCGTCTCACTCTAAGAAATATGGTTATATAGTTATGTATCACTTCATTATGTCTCTAATATCTCTTTGATAACTCTGATAACATTTTTAAATATTTGTGTAGTCATACCTCTGAATTATCTCTTTCATAACTCTGATTTATCCCTTAATATCATTAATTTCCCTTTTTAATCTCTTTAATAATAATACATATCTCTTTAATGTGTATTTCATATATCTTTAATAACATGTTTATATAGTTATTTATATAGTGGTATATTTATCTAATCTTGTTAAAACTCGGATATACCTCTAAATATTAGTAACTTAATAACGCTGATAACATATTTATAAAGTCATATCTCTTCACTACATTGGTATATTCATATATCAATAAATATCTCCTAAAACTGTTATATCTCTTAATGTCATTAATATGTCCTTAATAACTCTGATATATGTGTGAATTTAATCAAATCTTCTTAACAACTATAGCATGTTTATATCTTAAATAGTTCTATAATAAGTCAGATGAGATGTTAACATATTTATATCATCATATTACTTTTTATATCTTATTTTTAACTCTTTAATAACTCCAATAACATTTTAATATGTTGATGTCATCATATATCTTTCATATTTGTTGTTGTCTCTCTTCATGTCAGTATCTCCGTAATAACTGATAACATGTTTACATGTTTATAGTATGCTGACATCGCTATAATAACATTTAATATAAAACCCTAATATCATTAATATCTCCGTAATAACTGACAGCATGTTTATACATTCAGTATCTCTATAATAACTCATGTTTACATGGGCATTTATCTTTAAGAGTTCTTATAACATGTTTATATAGTCTTATCTCTGTCATATCCCTTCATGACTTTGATAACAGCTGAGATATCCCTATAGATTTATATATGTTTACATAGTCATATCTTTTGTTATCACCTTAAAAACTCTGATATATCTCTAGGTGGCACTGAAGTCTCCTTAATAAATGATATCATGTTTCTATCATCACAATCTCTTTATAAACACGTATCTATATCGTTCAGATATCTCATAACTAGCTGATGTATCTCTTTATGTCGCACATTAACTCTTTGATAACTCTAATAACATGTTTATATGTTTATGTAGTCATATCTCCTTACCATCTCATTCATAACACACAAATCCCTTCATGTAATCAACCTGTTGGACTTTGGACTCTGATGAACTGGCTTGGACAGTTTTTAACCTTTATAATGATTATTTTATCAGGAAAATAATCATCTTAATAGTCATTAAAATCAGCATAAGAATCAATAAACTCATCATATTAATCAATAATGAATTGTCAGCCCTACATTTAACCGTTTACCTGCCACAGTTCACCTCTCCAATAAAACCAGTCAAAGAATTAATGAACATTTGTTTAAATTCACTCTGTATGTTTTGTCTTTGATATTAAATAAATGTACATGAACACATTTTAAACCTCCTGCTGACTGGATCAGTGATCCTCTTCATGCTGTGTTGAACTGGTTCAGAAACCAGTGTCCCCAGTAACAGTTTCTCTGTCCTGCAGGGCAGCATCTGCGGCTTCACCATCGTCACCGGCGGCGCCGCTCGCCTCGTCTTCGGGTACGACAGCTACGGCAACACGTGTGGTCAACGCAACGAGCAGCTAGAAGGTGTCCGGCTGAGCGGCCTCGACCACACCGACAGGAAGTAAGTTCACGTGTGTAATACTGCTTTACTACTACTGTACCACTGAGGTACTTTTACTGTATTTCTGTTGTACAACGAGGTGCTGTTACTGTACTACGTGAGATCACGTGAGAATCGATGTTGTCAGGCTTCACGTGATACGTTTCTTTGGTTTGGACCAGTCAGTGTCGTGAGGAGCTGCTGGCAGCTGTGGGCGTGGTTCGTGTGTGTGTGATGACTCGGAGAGGCGACTGTCAGTTCAAAACGACATTAGCTTGGTTTCCATCACTGATTTGCACAAAACGTAAGCAAATTTTCGAAATTCGATAAAACACAATTGCGAGATGACTGCGTTTCCACTGAGTGATGTTATGTGACATCTGTCACAGTATTATGCAACTTCTCCTCTGGTAATAACATTCCAGTAACCATGGGGATGGATGTCCAAAATTTTGACAGGTTTATTTCTATTGCAGCCGCTCAATAAAGCCAATCTAATATAATTTTAATTTCTTTGTCTCGTATCAGAGTGAAGAAGATCTCTGTCTCTTCCTCCGTCCACATACTGAGTCATGTTTTGTGTCATGTGACTTTGCTGTTTGTCTCATAGTACACAGTGTCATGTGACCATGGTGTGTTGGAGTGTAATAAACATATGATTTATTATTATTTATTAAACTTTCCAGCATTATATAAAAATGAAAAGCTCCATCTTAAACAAACTTCAGGTAAATTGAAGCACATTGTGCTGATAATAGGCCAACCTCTCCTGACTGCAGGACTCTGACTTCAGCTTCTGTCAAACTTCTGTGCTATTAATCATTTTACTCAGGAATTAAAACTTTTGAGTTGGCCTACTTCTCCTACTTCGCCCCCAAAACATTACATCTGCCCCTGGTAATAATAATGAGAGCTCAGCGCGAACGGCCGGATGAGACACGGAGCGATGCGTCCTGCTGTTTCTAAATAATTCATCCAAAGTCTGATTAAAGCTGAAACTAACACAAAGTCGTCTGTAGAGTCTAAAGAAGTCACTTTCACCTCTGCAGATGTGTCTGTTTCAGACACTTTGGTGCTGTGAGGAGAAGCTGCGCTCTGTCTGTCTGTCTCACTGCGCTGCTGTCGGACCATCGGCTGTTTGATCCGCCATAATGAAATGCTGTGGCTGTCAAACACTCAGCTGTTCGACAGTCAAAGTCCTTCACTGCATTTGGTTCTCCGCGGCCTATTCTTATTATCATTGGCTGTTGTCTGTCAAAACATGGCTGGAATGCGTTTTATCGACATTCTATCGACTACGTGTCATATTTCAATCGAGAAAAAGTTATTTTGCATTTGATATCGTTTTATCACCTAGCCCTACTATGTTGTACTTTTAACTCTTCTTTGGGTTTAATGGTGGCTGGCATCCATGAATTCATTTTACGTTCACCCGGTGTTACACATCATATAAGCTATAAAAGGAAAAGTGTTTCCACTGCAGTTTTGCAAAACATGGCTTTTTCAAATCCCCTGAAATACCTCCTCATGCAAGCATAAAAACATCTTAGTGATAAATGGGTTGTTTTTTTTTTTCAAAATGGACGTGTTTCCATGAGGCATATTTTGTAATTGCAGTTTTAGTTTGCACAATTTCCCACCTACCTCTGGGTCCTAAGAGGTCGGCATTGATGTGGCATCAGCTCTATCAGAACTGGAGAGTTTCTTCTCTGAAAGAAGAGCAAAAGACTTTTCTCAGAATATGTTTTTTCTCTCTTTAAGGAGTTTGAATTACGCTGCTGGTAAACTGTAAAATCTAACAAGTTCATTTTACAAAAAAAAAATCTAGGAAACCAATTGCTTTGAAAACTGTTAGCAGATATAACTGTTAATCTTAATTTATGTTTACTTTATAGTTGCTGAAATGTAAAAATGACAAGTTTGATATGATATGATAAGTTTTAGCAACTTCAGTAAACCAAGTTTACTGTGCTGTATATTTGTGTTCTGCTTTTAAACTACTCAGTTATGTTCGTATATACTTAAACATTTCTTAAACATTCTTAAACGAACAAACAACATGTTTAAGAAAAGAGAACATATAGATCTCCTGATTTCATCACTGGCAAAATCCTCTGCATCATGAAGTGAAGTCAGACTAACTTGATTTACTGAAGTTGATAACAATTAAAAAGGACAAAGTCATTCCACTTGTCTTTTTTAAGTTGCAACAACTTCACAAAATTAAACAAATACAGTTTGATTTCAAGCAAGCGTAACACTTAGTGATAAAGTAGACGGAAATTAAGATTTATAGATATATTTACTTTTTCAAGGTAATTGGTTTCCAAGGTTGTTTTTTTTGTTTTGTTGATCTGAGCGGTGACTGACGGATGGTTCATCCCATCACCTGCAGGTATTTTTTGAAAGTGCCTGCTCTTTTCCAACAGTTTCCAATGACTCCTTCTCAGATGGCTCTTTGTGACAAACCATCTGCTGCTGCAGTTTATTTATTAGTTTGTTATATTCCAAAACCTCTGCTGGTCATATCACACTTGATGATGTGCAGCCCGTCTTTTTAAAGAGGAATTTGAAAATGTAAATGACTGTCGTCAAAAAAATAGTTTAAATTGAAAATTGGGTTGTATTGTAACATTAAAATTTAAGGTCTGCCAGAATTGTGGATTTGGAGAATCTTGATACCTCTTATGTATTTATACTATGTATACTATACAGTTAGTGAGGTGCAAAACTGACCAACATTTAAGAGGCCTCATTTAAATGTTAAACTGAAGGGCGAGGGGGTTGGGGGGGGTGCACTGTTACCGACGTCTATCACACTCAGAACGTTAACACGCACAGTTCAGTGAAGCTACAGTTATAGCTTCATTAGGCCATTTAATTGGATTGTTGATTGAATGTTTTTTTTTTATCACATCTTGTGTGCTAATAAGTAAGTTAAAATTCAGGACAATGCACCGTGCCATGCAGCAAAAACTGTGCAGGAATGACCTGCAACGTGACACAGAGCTCCAGTGGTCGATCTGGCCTCCGAATTCCCCAGATCCCGACCTGATTGAACATTTGTTGGAAGTGCTGTTGCTCCCCCGCACAATCCACAGGACTTAAAGGATCTGCTGCAAATCCCCCCGGTGCCAGACGCCACAGGACACCCCAGAGGTCCTGCGTCCATGTCTCGGCAGGTCAGAACCAAGTCCAATCCAAGGAGGCCCCACTGTCACACAGATGCTCCATCGGATTGGGATTTGGGGAATTTTGAGGCGCGTTTGATGCCTGGAGCTCTTTGTCACATTTCTCAGGTCATCCCTGAACTGTTTTTGTGGTGCGGGATGGTACATCGCCCTGCTGGGGGGCCTCTACCATCAGGGAGTGCCGTTGCCACGAGGAGGGTTAGTTAGTCTGTAACATCTGGGTTTCCATAACAGATTTGTGCAAAACTTAGTTATTTTGAAAATGTGGATAAAACCCAACGTGGAGCTGACTGTTTCACTGACTGATGTCATGTGACTTCTCCTCTGGTGATAACATCCCAGTAACCATGGCGACGGATGTTCAAAACATCAGCAGCTTTATTTCTATTACAGCCACCGCACTAGCCGTCATTATTTACAATCCAAGGCCACGTAGGCGTGTTATGGAGCCGTGATGGAAAGGCGAGCTCCTTATACGTGGAAGCGGACACGTATGAGGGATTTCTGGGAGATGTAGTCCACGATTTCACAGAGGAATTGTGGGTGAAAAACTTTCTCAGAGTTTGTGATGCAATAACAGCTCTTGTAGCTCCTGCTGCATCATGAGGGAGCCAGTTCATGTAACCTTACAGCATCATGTGACCTCACAGCATCATGTGACCTCTCAGCATCATGTGACCTCACAGCATCACGTGACCTCTCAGCATCATGTGACCTCACTGCATCACGTGACCTCTCAGCATCATGTGACCTCACAGAGTCATGTGACCTAGAAAAGACTAAAGAGGGTTTCCAATGAAGTCTGGTCAAATATGTCTTTTTACAGTCACCTGAAATACTAACTCATGTGAGCGTAAAAACCTTTTTTTTTTTGCAAAAATGGGAGGTTTTTTTTTAAATTGGTGTGTTTTATATTTGCAGTTTCAATTTGCACAGTTTGAGGATTATTGGAAACCTGCCCAGTGTTTGGGTGGGTGGAGCGTGTCAGGTGGCGTCCACATCAATGTCAAGACCAAACGTTTTCCAGCCGAACATTGACTTTGAACTAAATCAACAATGTTATTCACTTCACCCATCAGTGGATTTGATGTTTTGGCTGATCAGTGTACATGTATGATACAGTATATTCAGCGTGTATCCGTGTGAATGTAGAGTCCATATATTTTAATACATTTGTCATGATATCACAATTCTGTTCTCTAGACGACCTCAAACAGGTGAGAGATGCTTTGTGTGCATGCGTGTGTGTGCGTGCGTGTGTGTGTGTGTGTGTGTGTGTGTGTGCGTGTGAGTGTGTGTGTGGATGTGTGTGTTTTGAAGGAAGGTGTGTATCAGCTGATCGCAGATTGTTGTTGTTGTAGGAGAAGAAGAGTGTGGAGGTTTTTCACTGCAGTCTCTTTGTTTAATTTCTCTCCCACGTCCACATTCTCACATTCTCCAGGGGCCTTGACTGCACTGAGGCTCCAAACCTCCAGGGGCCCCGATTTAGATGCTGCAATGTTGCAGTCACAACAATTAATGCAATTTCAGCCGATCCTTGTGAATTCTTGACCACTTTACAATTTAGGTGCTGTATCATAGGAAATTAAAAAAAAATTAAATTTGTCCTTGATTCTGCTACATCTTTGGAGTTGAAGGATGAGTTGATTAAAATCAGCAGCAACTATGAAAATCCATCCGGTTGCTGCTGATGGCATCATACAATTCCTGCATCCTGCATCAGAGTCTTGTGTCCTGTTGGCTCTGAACAAGGTCTGTCCATCCAGTGCAACAGCTTGATGCAGGATGTTAGGGGGTACCCGTGTCTCTGTGAAGATCCAGCTGGAGCCGGGATGTTCGGGGGGTTTACACGTCTCTTGGTAGAGGAACAGCTCTCAGTCGGTTGGGTCAGCCTCACTCTGATGCCGGCTCTCCTCCCTCTCTTCGCCTCTCGGTTTCGTTTTATCCCCTATGGTCTGACTGGCCACTTGGCGTTATGCCGTAGGTGGACATCCTCTTGCGTTCTGTTGCATTCAGTCCAAACACAACTTTTCATGATGGTGATAAGTGCTTCAGCGGAAGGAGCCATGGAGTCGAAAAAAAATAGAAAAATATAGCAAAAAGTAGCAAAGATTTGAGGAGCTGCTGGCTGCTACATCTACACGTGCCGCCATCATCATAACAGCCAAAGACGTTTCTCCTCTCGTCAGAGCAGCTTCTTCAGTTGTAACAGACTGGCCGGGAGTCACAGGCTTTAAGCCCTGGGCGGCTTGAAACCCTTAAGTCTCATTCCCACTGCACAAAAAACCCACTAACACCCACTAACATCTGGCTCTTTAAAGCCGCGAGAATGCATACGATGGGCATTCTCACCCAGGTCAAATGACTCTGCAGCAGACACGGCTTTTTATCGCCCGATCGGCAACGATGTTAACACAACACCCATGTGAACACAATAATGTCAGCTCCTTAACTCTGTCAGTGACGGTGGCGTGACGAGGAGTCACTGTTTCAGATGATGTCACGCAGTCGGGGTTCAGCACATGTGCAGTGAAATCTGGTCTGCAGTCGCCCAGAGGCTCATCGCACTGTCACCAGCAAAAAAGTCCACATTAAAGGACTATAAACAGACACTTCCTGTGTGCAAACGCTTTACTGTCGATCTGCCGCCGTCAGTTTGAGCGTACATTCAATTTGACATGCTGAGCGAAGGAGCATCCGAGTGGACATCGTGTCTTTATCTCTACCGCCATCTACTGTCAGCCTCCGGCATCGCCGCTCCAGTTACACCAGCATCTGTCACACCACAAAGAAATCGTCCCAGACTCTTTCAATCAGCCTTGTCTTCTTCCTGTCCTCTGTGTGTCCTTTTCCTGTCCTCTGTGTGTCCTTTTCCTGTCCTCTGTGTGTCCTCCTCCTGTCCTCTGTGTGTCCTCCTCCTGTCCTCTGTGTGTCCTGCAGGTTTGTCTTCTTCCTGGACCCCTGTAATATCGACATCGTGCAGCGGAAGATCAAGTCCATGGCTCTGTGTGTGTCTCTGTGTCCCAGTGAGGAGCTCAAGACCTACCAGGACCTCAAGAGGTTCGCCATGCTTAACGGTGAGCTCAGCAGGTCACATGACTCAGCTCAACAGGTCCTATGACTCAGCCCAACAGGTCATATGACTCACCTCGACAGGTCATATGACTCAGCCCAACAGGTCCCATGACTCAGCTCAGCAGGTCCCATGACTCAGCTCAGCAGGTCCCATGACTCAGCTCGGCAGGTCCCATGACTCAGCTCGACAGGTCCCATGACTCAGCCCAGCGGGTCTCAAGACTCAGACTGGCTAGCTCAGCAGGTCTCATGACTCAGCTCAGCAGGTCCCATGACTCAGCTCAGCAGGTCCCAGGACTCCTCGATGAGGTCCATGACTCAGCTCAGCAGGTCTCATGACTCAGACAGGCTGTGGTTTCAGTCCTCCTGTTTACAGTGGGGAAACTGGGGGTGATGGGAAATGTAGGACGGCTGTAGCAGTGTGGAAATTAGGATATCATGTACATTTGCTGATCTCTGATATTGAATTTTACTGTTGTAGTTTTATTCTTTGAAATGTATTAAGTAAGTTATTAGTAAGTTTCACATCTGTGAGGACATAATATTTTCTGAATTTATAATAAAGTTAAAAAAAACAGTATTTAGTTCTTTTAACACTGAGGTAGACAAAAATCTGGAAAAGGCTTAAAAAAATACAAATATCCAAATTCAAAAATCCTCCTCCTCCTCGTGCAGCTCTCTGTCCTAAAGAAAGGAACAAGTGTCTCTCAAACTACATTAATTACAGTATGATTAAAGGTTATTATGGGATTTATGCTCAGTGACCTTCCTACCCCGACTTTAAGGGCCATGATAATAATAATAATAATAATAATAATAATAATAATAAATAATGATAATGATAATAATAATAATAATAATAATAATAATAATAATAACAATAATAATAATAAAGAATAAATAAACAGCAGAGGATTCTGCTCCTGCGGTACAGCAGCTCCGCTCCGGGTCAAACTGGACCCGTTAACAGTCTGACGGACACTCGCCATCACGTCATCGTGGTGATTTAATGTCTGCAGGCGTGTGACCTGACACACCACCCTGTACTGTAACACACACACACACACACACACACACACACACACACACACAGAGTACAGTAACAAAGGCAGCATTAAGCTGTGTGTGCGGTTGGTGCCACTCGTCTCCATTTGTCCTCCATGGACATCATGGACGCTGTGACTGTCTTCAGTGTTGGAGACATGACAGCAGACATCATGTCCTTAATGAAAGAGGTCTCTGTCACTGAGATGTTCCTCTTATTTTGTCCACCCTGGTTCAGAGTCAGAGTGTTTCTGTAATGCAGCAGCTCAACATTTAATAAACACTAAACATAGAAAAGAAAAGAATAGAATAGAATATACTGGGCCCAGCATGAAGACTGGGAACACACAGACAAACGTCTACACTTAAAAACATCAGAGACAGCGAGGACGCTCTGACCGCTGTATTTATTTTATTTTTTTGCATTTATTTTATTTCTTTATTTCTAAGGGAGCATGTGCAGTTTAAAACATAAACGTTACAGTTTGATGCAGTGTACCAGAATTGTTCTCAGAGCTCATTCATATCTGCGCTCCCTCAGCAGGTCAGAACAAAAACACCCACCAATACATTTTAAAATAATCTCAAATTTTCAAAGCTCAGTAAACTGTATTTCTGCAGTGTCCTACAGAGATGAAAGTGCAGAGGCTTTTTGTCTAAAGTTTTTAAGGTTTGTTTGGATAAGGATTTAAGGATTTTCAGGGCTGTTTCAGCAGCCCGCCCTCAGCATGTAATGCAGTAAAGAGAGTAAAGTGTGAAAGAGTGACAGGATGCATAAACATCTTGGGGATGGGGTAGTTTTTCTGGCTGATAAATAGTGTATTTTTTTGTTGATTTTTTAAGAAAACATGCTTCGAAACCCGCAGTCACGTTTTCTTTAAAAATCACAAAAAAAAATATTGAAAAATCGCCCAAAAAAGCCAGCAATTTAAAAAAAAAAAAGCAAACACTCATATGCTGTCTTTAAAATTTGCCTACATTTTTTTTTAAAAGAAAAGATAATTGCCAATTGTCAAAAAATTGCTCAAATGTTTTCTGTAAAAATTGCAAAAAAAAAGTCACAATAATTTCTTTAAAAAAATCATGAAAATGTTTTCTTTAAAAATCACCAAAAAAGTTTATGCATAAACGTCCTGGCTGCGTCCACAGAGAGATAGTTTGTGATGTGTGTGAAGTTATAACTCACCATTACGCTGCTCAGTCACACCGGGAGGTTTTCCCAAGAGAGCAGGTGATGTGAAAAGTGAGTGTGTTAACCCTGAGAGGAGGAGTCTGTCATCTGTTCCAGAGAGAGAGTTCCAGAGAGAGTCAGTCACCATGGTAACTGACTCAGAGTCAGTGACCATGGTGATGATGTTGATGGTGATGGTGATGATGGTGATGGTGATGGTGATGATGATGATGATGGTGGTGATGGTGATGGTGATGGTGATGGTGATGATGATGATGTGATGATGGTGATGATGGTGATGATGGTGATGATGGTGATGGTGATGGTGATGATGTGGATGATGGTGATGGTGATGATGGTGATGATGATGGTGATGATGATGATGGTGATGGTGATGATGATGATGATGGTGATGGTGATGATGATGATGATGATGATATGCTGATGGTGATGGTGATGATGGTGATGGTGATGGTGATGGTGATGATGGTGATGGTGATGGTGATGATGATGATGGTGATGATGATGTGATGATGTCATCTCGTCTGTTTCTCTCTCAGGTTCAGAGTTGTGTTCCTACGAGTTAGCAGGTCATAAATATCCCGGTCTACCTGAGAGGTTTGACAAATGTCCCAAACTTCCTGTTCCACCCAGGTACGTCCACCTCATCACCTTCCTATGACCTCTGACCTCTCTGACCCTGCTCTGTGACCTCTGACCTCTGTGACCTCTGTGTCTGCAGTAAGCCTGCTCTGTGACCTCTGACCTCTGTGTGTCTGCAGTAATCCTGCTCTGTGACCTGACCTCTGTGACCTCTGACCTCTGTGTGTCTGCAGTAATCCTGCTCTGTGACCTGTGACCTCTGACCTCTGTGTGTCTGCAGTAAGCCTGCTCTCTGACCTCTGACCTCTGACCTCTGTGTGTCTGCAGTAATCCTGCTCTGTGACCTCTGACCTCTGTGTGTCTGCAGTAATCCTGCTCTGTGACCTCTGACCTCTGTGTGTCTGCAGTAATCCTGCTCTGTGACCTCTGACCTCTGTGTGTCTGCAGTAAGCCTGCTCTGTGACCTCTGACCTCTGTGTGTCTGCAGTAAGCCTGCTCTGTGACCTGTGACCTCTGACCTCTGTGTGTCTGCAGTAATCCTGCTCTGTGACCTGACCTCTGACCTCTGTGTGTCTGACCTCTGTGACCTCTGACCTCTGTGACCTCTGACCTCTGTGTGTCTGCAGTAAGCCTGCTCTGTGACCTCTGACCTCTGTGTGTCTGCAGTAATCCTGCTCTGTGACCTCTGACCTCTGTGTGTGTCTGCAGTAATCCTCTGTGACTCTGTGACCTCTGACCTCTGTGTGTCTGCAGTAAGCCTGCTCTGTGACCTCTGACCTCTGTGTGTCTGCAGTAATCCTGCTCTGTGACCTCTGACTTCTGTGTGTCTGCAGTAAGCCTGCTCTGTGACCTCTGACCTCTGTGTGTCTGCAGTAATCCTGCTCTGTGACCTCTGACCTCTGTGTGTCTGCAGTAAGCCTGCTCTGTGACCTCTGACCTCTGTGTGTCTGCAGTAATCCTGCTCTGTGACCTCTGACCTCTGTGTGTCTGCTCTGAAGCCCTGCCGGTGTTTAACCTGCACTCCGTGACCTCTGACCTCTGTTCCTGTTATGCGAAGTTTGCCGAGGCTGGTGACGTTCGTGACCGATAACAGCGTTCTGCACCGGCTGATCGCCGGCGTCGCCGCCAGCAAAGAGATCATCATCGGCCTGTGTGTGCTCGCTCTGGGTGAGAACCTTAAAGACAAAAGTCACACTGCTCTGACGCCGACCTCTGAACCGCACGATGTAGTCCGCAGATACTCAACCTGCGGCTGTGCGCCCTGAATCTGGTGTCCCTGACAGGGTCCTGGTGTGCCCCCTGACGTTTTCTGATGTACAGTGAAAATGAAGTGACTCTGTGAACAGTTTTGGTCCTTTTGTCTCCATCAGCCTGTCAGAGTGAATAAAACAGCATCAACATAGAGGCGTGGAGGATCCCCCACACCCCCGACAGAGGACACAGCTGAGACATTGATGTCCTAAAATACAAGAAATGTCCTGAAATCTAAGAAACAATCCTCAAATTCTAGAAACTCCCTAAAATTAAAAGACTTTCTAAAATCCTGAAAATACTGTAAAATCCATTAAAAGTTCTAACATTTAAGAAATGTCCTAAAATCCCAGAAACATGTGGGGCTGCTGTGACTGGCCCCCGGGCTCCTGTCACGCCGCTAAAGTGGCCCCAAAACAAAGAGAGTTGGGTATTCCTGCTATAAAATCTAGCATCATAACAACAACAACAACAACAAACAATAATGATGATGATGATGATAACGACAACAATAATAATAAAACAACAACAGCAACAACAACAATAATGATGATGATGAACAACGAAACAACAATAATAAAAAACAACAACAGCAACAACAACAAAAATGAACCTGATGCTCGCGACAACAATAAAATAAAACAACAACAGCAACAACAACAAACGTGATGATGATGAACATGATGATAAAAACAACAATAAAATAAAAACAACAACAGCAAAACAACAACAATAAAAAATGAAAAACAGCAACAACAACAATAAAAACAACAACAGCAACAACAACAAAAACAACAATGATGAATAACGATCCAACAATAATAATAACAACAACAGCAAAAATAAAACAACAACAGCAACAAATAAAAAAAAAACAACAACAAACTACAACAATAATGAACATGATGATAACGACAACAATAATAATAAAACAACAACAACAAAAAACAACAGCAGCAACAACAGTAATGATGATGATGATAAACGAAAAAACAATAATAAACAAACAACAACAACAGCAACAACAACAATAATGATGATGATAAAAAAAACAACAATGATGATGATGAAAAAACAACAACAAACAAAATAAAACAACAACAACAACAATAACAACAACAACAGCAACAACAATAATGATGATGATGATAACGACAACAATAATGATGATGATGATAACGACAACAATAATGATGAACATGATAAAACACAACAATAAAAATAAAAAAAAACAACAACAATAACAACAACAACAAACAACAACAATAATGATGAAAAAAATAACGACAACAATAATGATGATGATGATGAAACGACAACAATAAAATAAAAAACAACAAAAAAAAACAACAGCAACAACAACAATAATGATGATGATGATAACGACAACAAAAAAACAAAAATGATGAATAACCACAACAATAATAATAAAAAACAACAATAACAACAACAACAACAACAACAACAATGATGATAAAAACAACAACAACAACAAATGATGATGATGATAACCACAACAACAATAATAAAAAAACAACAACAATAACAACAAAAACAACAACAATAATGATGATGATGAAAAAAACAAAACAAAATGATGATGATGATAACGACAACAATAAAATGATGATGAAACCACAAACAACAATAATAAAACAAACAACAACAACAAAACAACAACAGCAACAACAACAATAATGAATGATAAAAACAACAACAATAATGATGATGATGATGATAACAACAACAATAAAAATAAAGCAACAACAACAACAACAAACAACAACAAAAATGATGATGATGAAAACGAAACAACAAAAATAAAACAAACAACAACAACAACAAACAACAACAGCAACAACAACAAAAATGATGAATGATGATAACGAACAACAAACAAAAATAACAATAACAACAGCAACAACAACAATAATGATGATGATGATGATGATAAACGACGATAATGACAACAATAAAAAAAAAAAAACAAAAAAATAATAACAACAGCAACAACAACAATAATGATGATGATAAAAAAAAACAACAATAATGATGATGAACAACAACAATAATAATAAACAACAACAACAATAATAACAACAGCAACAACAACAAACAATGATGATGATGATGATGATAACGACAACAAAAAAATAAAAAACAAAAACAACAAAAAACAACAGCAAACAACAACAATAAATGATGATGATGAAAAAAAACAACAATAATGATGATGATGATAAACACAACAAAATAATAATAAAACAACAACAAAAATAACAACAGCAACAACAACAATAATGATGATGATAACGACAACAATAAATAATAAAACAACAAAAAAAATAAACAAAAACAACAGCAACAACAACAAACAATGATGATGATGATAAAAACAACAACAACAAAAAAAGATGATGAACAACGACAACAATAACAATAACAACAGCAACAACAACAATAATGATGAATGATGATGATAACGACGAAATGACAACAATAATAATAAAACAACAAAAACAATAATAACAACAGCAACAACAACAATAATGATGATGATAAAAACAACAACAACAACAATGATGATGACAACAACAATAATAATAAAACAACAACAATAATAACAACAGCAACAAACAACAATAATGATGATGATGATAAAAACACAACAATAATAATAAAAAACAAAAACAATAATAACAAACAGCAACAACAACAATAATGATGATGATAAAAACAACAACAATAATGATGATGATGATAACGACAACAATAATAATAAAACAACAACAATAATAACAACAACAACAATAATGATGATGATAACGACAACAATAATAATAAAAAACAAAAACAATAATAACAACAGCAACAACAACAACAATAATGATGATGACACAACAACAGCAACAATAACAACAACAACAACAACAGGAATTATAACAATAATAATAATAAATGTATGAAGTTTTTGTTGATGTGTAACTTTTCCTGACGTCCGTCCCTCTGTCCTTCAGTCCTGTCCATGATCCTCATGGTGATCATCCGTTACATCTCAGCCGTCCTCGTCTGGATCCTCACCTCGCTGGTCGTCCTCGGGTCCCTCGGTGAGGTCACTTCCTGTTTACACTGCTGACACATTAATCTGGTCTCACTCTGGTTTTAAGTCACTGTGCTCTGTCTCTGTCCAGCGGGGACCAGCGTCCTCTGGTGGCTCTACATCGACCACACGGCTGTACGGGAACGACACCACGCCGAAAGTGAAAGAGGACGTGATCAGGGACAGCGGACAGGGACTGCTGGTCTACGCCGTCGCTGCCACTGTCTTCACCGTACGAACATCTGCTTGTACAAACATGTTTTCTTGAATTACTGATTCACTTACAGGGTTCATATGGTCATTCAAAACCTGGAAAAGTCATGGAATTTGCAAAAAGCAAATTTTTTGGAAACTGAAATTTACTGACCGTCAGAAACTTAGAAATCCAGCGATAATTTCTGACTGTGATAAATGGTGGCATTTTGGTGATTTCTTTTTTCTCTAAAAATATTTTTTAAAAATAAATTTAAAACTTTTAAAAAGAACTCAAACTTAAAATTTTAAAAGAAAAAAAAAGAATTGCCAAAAACATTGTCTTCAAAAATCTCCAAAAACAAAAACAACAACAAAAATTACCAATTTTTTTTTTTAACTAAATCAGCTGGATTTTTTTAGAGGAAAAAAAGTGCCAAAATGTTTTCTTTAAAAGTAACTCAAAAATAACAAGCCAACAAAAAAAAGAAACAGCCAAATTATTTCTTTAAAAATCAACATTTTCCACGAACATGCTTTGTTTAAAAGTTGGCTGTTAAATAAGTAAAGACATTTCAAGACACAAGTTCCTCCTCAGTACCTGCAAAACATATTTGACATGCGTCCGCCTCCCAGCACCGCCCCCTCCCCTCTCATAAATAATGAACGGTCCCTAAGTTACATTTAAGTTCACTTCAATCCTGTTCTGAATTCATTATCTTTTAAATAATATATACATTTAAAAAAAACCTACTATAATCTCAAGAAAAGTCGTTTATTCAGCCTCGTCCCGACAAACCGTCCCACTCTAACGCTGTTTGATGACGCAAACTCACGTCCCGCAGACACTGGGCTTTGTCCCATCTTTGTCCCGTCCCTGTCTCGTCTCAGACGTCCTCTCTGTGTTCCAGATCATCCTGCTGCTGCTGATGCTCTTCATGAGGAAGCGTGTGGCGTTGACCATCGCTCTGTTCCACGTGGCGGGAAAAGTCTTCATCCACCTCCCGCTGCTCACCCTGCAGCCCTTCGTCACCTTCCTCGCCCTGCTGCTCTTCTGGAGCTACTGGATCCTGGTCCTGCTGTTCCTGGGAACCAGCGGTCAGTCCAGACCTGAACCAGTGTGGTGTTATTGATCAGCTGCTTTTTATTGATCAGTTTAAACGTCATATTTACAGCGTTTATTCATCAGTTTAAACATCACATTTACAGCTTTTATTGATCAGTTAAAACATCACATTTACAGCGTTTATTCATCAGTTAAAACATCACATTTACAGCGTTTATTCATCAGTCAAAACATCATATTTACAGCGTTTATTGATCAGTTTGAGCATCACATTTACACAGCGTTTATTGATCAGTTAAAACATGACATTTACAGCGTTTATTGATCAGTTAAAACATCACATTTACAGTGTTTATTCATCAGTTAAAACATCATATTTACAGCGTTTATTGATCAGTTTGAACATCACATTTACAGCATTTATTGATCAGTTAAAACATCACATTTACAGCGTTTATTGATCAGTTAAAACATCACATTTACAGCGTTTATTGATCAGTTTGAACATCACATTTATTGAGCATTTCTTGATCAGTCAGTTGAATCACATTTCCAGCATTTCTTGATCAAACATCATATTTTACAGCATTTATTGATCAGTTAAAACATCACATTTACAGCGTTTATTCATCAGTTAAAACATCACATTTACAGCGTTTATTCATCAGTTAAAACATCACATTTACAGCGTTTATTGATCAGTTTGAACATCACATTTACAGCGTTTATTCATCAGTTAAAACACACATTTACAGCGTTTATTCATCAGTTTGAACATCACATTTACAGCGTTTATTCATCAGTTAAAACATCACATTTACAGCGTTTATTCATCAGTTAAAACATCATATTTACAGCGTTTATTCATCAGTCAAAACATCACATTTACAGCGTTTATTCATCAGTCAAAACATCACATTTACAGCGTTTATTCATCAGTTTAAACACCACATTTACAGCGTTTATTCATCAGTTTAAACACCACATTTACAGCGTTTAGAATAACAAATATTTACAATATGTCAGATTTGAGTTTGTTATTATAAATACTTGTTTAACTGAAAGATGTTCAGTGCAATCACATTACGTAAGATAAATAAACATTTACGTATGTGCATAAAAAAATAGATTTAAAGGAAAGAAAACAAGGAAAATACACATGTGCACAAATATGCACAAATGCTTTTGTAGGAAATAATTTCATTACAAATAAAGTATTGATTTATTTGTAGAGTATACAGCCTAATAGTGAAGATAATAACCATGCCTTAGTTTGAATAATAAACCTAACCTAAAATATAAGAGCATGTTGAATAAATACAGACAATGTAATAATAATAATAGTAATAGTAATAATAAAGAACCCACACTGAAAACATCAGACGTCTGTCTGTGAGCTGTGATTATAAATAAAAACAGTAACAAAAATTCTTAAAAAACTTTAAATGAGTAATATCATAAAAAGACCACAGCTTTATGTATTAAGTTTTTTTCTGAGTATTTTTTTTTATATTTTTATTTTTAATATTTTAATATAAATATAATAATATAATATATATAATGTAATATAATTAATATATTTTGGATCAGTCTGCTCTCTGCTGGTGATTTCACTGAACTGCAGCTGCTCCTCTCACTATAAAAGTTACTACATAAAAACTACAGTCTTCTCTTTTTTCTTTCTCTTATTTTCTTTTACTTTCTTTGTATTTTTTCTTTTTTCCTTTTTTTTGTTGCTGTTGCAGTTTTTCTACACCTTGTTTTCTTCGTTTTGTGATGGCAACTGGAATAAAGCCGTTTTTTTTTCTTCTTAGTTTTCTACCTTTGGACTAAAAGTCTCTGTCTGGGGAGAGAAGCTGAGAATATTATATAATATAAAATAATTCTCAAAGCTGCTGCTGATTTTTTATTTCGTTTTATTTTATTTTTTTTTATTGAACGAACTGTTTTAGTTTGACTGCAGCCGATTCAGCTTTTATTTCAGCAGATCAGTCGACATAGAAATAAATAAATGCTGAAAAAAAGAGCTGTGTTTGTGTAGTTCATATTCCCCTAAGCATTGTGGAAGTGTAGTGTGGTGTGACCTGTGACCTTTGACCTGTGACCTGTGTGTGGTTCTGCAGGGAACCCAGTCCAGAACGAGGAGACGGGTCTGACAGAATTCAGACTGACAGGTCCTCTGCAGTACCTGACCTGGTACCACGCCGTGGGACTCGTATGGATCACAGAGTTCATCCTCGCCTGCCAGCAGATGACCGTGGCCGGAGCCGTCGTCACATACTACTTCACCAGGTGAGAACACACCTGTACACACCTGTACATACCTATTATTTCACCAGGAAGAACATACCTGACTACATTTGAAAACACACCTGAATACATTTAAAAGCACACCTGAATACATTTGAAAACACACCTGAAAACACACTTGAATACATTTAAAAACACACCTGAATACATTGAAAAACACACCTGAAAACACACCTGAATACATTTAAAAACACACCTGAATACATTTAAAAACACACCT
The DNA here is from genome assembly GCF_008729295.1 of Plectropomus leopardus. Taxonomy (NCBI): domain Eukaryota; kingdom Metazoa; phylum Chordata; class Actinopteri; order Perciformes; family Serranidae; genus Plectropomus; species Plectropomus leopardus. Next base: position 35,864,034 of record NC_056471.1, read on the forward strand.
GAATACATTTGAAAACACACCTGAAAACACACCTGAATACATTTAAAAACACACCTGAATACATTTAAAAACACACCTGAAAACTCACCTGAATACATTTAAAAACACACCTGAATACATTTAAAAACACACCTGAAAACTCACCTGAATACATTTAAAAACACACCTGAAAACAGATGAAAACACACATGAAAACATGTGAAAACACACCTGAATACAGATGAAAACACACATGAAAACATGTGAAAACACACCTGAATACACACCTGAATACAGGTGAAAACACACCTGAATACAGGTGAAAACACACATGAAAACATGTGAAAACACACCTGAATACAGGTGAAAACACACCTGAATACACACATGAATACAGGTGAATACACACCTGAATACAGGTGAATACAGGTGAAAACACACCTGAATACAGATGAAAACACACATGAAAACATGTGAAAACACACCTGAATACACACCTGAATACAGATGAATACACACCTGAATACAGGTGAAAACACACCTGATACCAGGTGAAAACACACATGAAAACATGTGAAAACACACCTGAATACAGGTGAAAACACACCTGAATACACACATGAATACAGGTGAATACACACCTGAATACAGGTGAATACAGGTGAAAACACACCTGAATACAGATGAATACACACCTGAATACAGGTGAAAACACACCTGAATACACACCTGAATACAGGTGAATACACACCTGAATACACACCTGAATACACACCTGAATACAGGTGAATACACACGTGCAGTTGGACTCCCGTGGCTCAGTCTCTGTGAAGCGGATCGATGTGGTCTCTGTGTTTCAGGGACAAGAACCGGCTCCCGGTGACCCCGATCCTGTCGTCGGTCCTGAGGCTGGTCAGGTATCACCTGGGAACCGTCGCTAAGGGAGCCTTCATCATCACGCTGGTGAAAATCCCCCGACTCGTCCTCATGTACATCCACAACCAGCTCAAAGGAAAGGTACAAAACTTTATCAACACAATGCTGCTGAGACAAAACTTTATCAACACAATACTGACTGATCTGATTATTGATCTGATGTCTGATCTGATTATTGATCTGATGATTGGTGGTGTGTGATGTGATGATGTCGCCGTGTGTCTCAGGAGAACGCGTGCGCTCGCTGTCTGCTGAAGACGTGTATCTGCTGTCTGTGGTGTTTGGAGAAGTGCCTCAACTATCTCAATCAGGTAACAAACAAACCGCCTCGCTTCCTCCTCTTCCTCCTCATCCTCCTCTTCCTCCGCCCTTCCTGTCTCTACCTGACGTCTCACCTGAGCTTTTATTTCCCAGAATGCATATGCAGCCACAGCCATCAACAGCACCAGTTTCTGCACGTCTGCACGGGACGCCTTCGTGATCCTGGTGGAAAACGCTCTGCGTGTCGCCACAATCAACGCCGTAGGAGACTTTGTGCTCTTCCTGGGGAAGGTGAGCTGGATCAGATAACTGGTCTGAACTGGTTCTGGTCCCAGTGACCCAGTAAAGAACCAGACTGACAGAGTGAAGTCGTGGTAGCGCCACCTACAGCAGTGATACTCAACGTTCGGCCCCCAGCCAAATCTGGCCCCTGACAGGGTGCTCGGTGGCCCCCAAAACCTTTTACTAATTCCCAATAAAAATAAAGTCATTCACACTTGTCCTAAAATCCTAGAAATGTCCTAAAATCCAAGAAAGGTACTAAAATTCGAAAATTGTCCTAAAATGTTAAAAATGTCCTAAAATGTTAAATATGTCCTAAAATCCTAAAAATGTTGTAAGGTCTGAGAAACGTACTCAAGAACATCCTAAAATCTGAGAAACCTCTCAGAATCTGAAATATCTTTAAGTGCAAGAAATGTCTTTCAAGTCCTAGAAATGTCCTAAAATCCTAAAATGTCCTTAAATCCTAGAAACTTTCTAAAAATTAAAGAAATGTCCTATAATCAAATGTTCTAAAATCCTCAAAATGTCCTAAAATCACATCAGGAGCAGGTCGAGTGTCCCTTTCAGTTAAAAGGTTATTTTTTATTCATTTTTTTGTTTTGTTTGTTGTTTTCCTGTCTGTCGTGTCTGAATGTTTGGTCAGATCCTGATCGTGACGTCGACGGCGTTCGCCGGCGTCCTCCTCCTGAACTACCAGCGGGACTACGCCGAGTGGCTGCTGCCGCTCATCATCGTGTGTCTCTTCTCCTTCCTGGTCGCTCACTGCTTCCTGTCCATCTTTGAGATCGTGGTGGACGTCCTCTTCCTCTGCTTTGCCATCGACACCAAGTACAATGACGGCACCCCCGGGAAGGAGTTCTTCATGGACAAAGCTCTGATGGTGAGACGGACGCACACTCGACACGCAGTGAGGACGAGAGCTCGGAAATATTAACGTCAGGTTATGTTTTTAAGAATATTACGTCAAAACATGGCGACCAGTAAGAGTGACTTCCTGTCGATACTTAAGGGCCCTTTTTAAACCTTGTGGTCCAAAAACAAAGAATGGTGTCAAACCTCGTCAGAGCAAACAGCCGAAACCCCGGTCCGAATCAAACCGACTCGTTTTGTGTCCTGTGTGTCCGCACGATGGTTCAGATTTTCAGACCAGTAAGACGAAGTTCTGGCAGGTTGATGACAGAACCCGAAAAATAATGCATGTGAGAAGAGGAGGAGCCGACAAGTTTCACGAACATTTGTGATTGGTTTCTGGTCCTGAATCGGCTCATGTAGTAATAATCTTTGAATAATAATTCATCTGTAAAAGCAATCTTTATTTCTATAGTACCTTTCATACATGAAATTCAGCTCAAAGTGCTTTACGTGAGAGAACGAAAAACAAAAACCTGACATCATATAGAATTAAATATGTTTCTAAATTTACAAAAGAAAATCATTGTACAGCACCATAACTCCCTGAAGCCCCTTTGTCCGGGTGTGAAATGATCACATGACGTTTCCAAACCCGTCTTGAACTACGCGCTGGAACCGGAAGTGACTAAATGTTTCGAAACAGATACATAGATATCAAATATTCATTCATTTTCAGAATTTTAACCCTCCAAATGCCAGGTTTTTGTCATGATGCCACCATGTTTTTAGATGAAATAATGAATGATGTTGAGTCTCCTCCTCCTCAGTGTGTGATATGTCAGTGTGTGAGTGTAGCTGCTGACAGTCTGGGATATGTCAGTGTGTGAGTGTAGCTGCTGACAGTCTGGGATATGTCAGTGTGTGAGTGTAGCTGCTGACAGTCTGGGACATGTCAGTGTGTGAGTGTAGCTGCTGACAGTCTGGGATATGTCAGTGTGTGAGTGTAGCTGCTGACAGTCTGGGATATGTCAGTGATCAGCAGCTACATTGACTGTGACAGGTCACCTAGTGGAAATAGCATGTATTTCCTCCATATGCCAAATATGGTCAAAATGACCTCATCAGGTGGAAAATAGTCAAAATGCCAAATTCAGAGTCAAAAGCCCAGAATGACACCCAGAAATAATACAAGTCCTGTTTTTCTGCTCTGATGGCTGTGGGATCAAAAATGTCAGTTTGAATGGGTTTCAATGGAGCATTTTTGGACCTGAACAGTCTGAATGTAACTATTTAGTTTCCACAGTGTATTTTAGACTTATTGTAGGAGCTGAGCTGCAAATTCACTGATTACACTCAAATACACAATCTGGACTACATTTAGGACACATGCATCAACACACACACAGTTATCACAACAGGAAGAAGAAAAGAGACTAAAATGAGACAAACAGTCTTTAAAGGGTTAAACTCCTTCAGTCTCATGGTGCAGAGAATTGTGGGAGTTTGTTTGGCTCTTCTGATTCTTTAACTTGGACCCCTCACCATGTGACCCCGCCCCTCCCAATGTCCCCTCCCCTCTCATTGTGGCCCCGCCCCTGCAGGAGTTCGTGGAGAGCAGCCGGCGGTTAGAGCGGGCGGTGGAGCGTGGGCGGAGCCGGGTGAAAGAGGCGGTTTCGGAGGGGGCGGAGATGAAGCCCATGGTGAGTGACAGCGGAGGGGGCGCGGCCAGGCGGAGGAGCTCGGCGGAGGAGGGGGGGGGGGTGGGCCTGGACGGGGGGGGGGGGGAGTGGGAGGAGCTGCAGGAGTTCCAGGTGTACTACCTGCTGGTGGGGGTGCTGGTGGACTGGGTGCTGACGGAGCAGAGCGACTTCGTCCTCTGTCTCAGCGAGGATGTCGTCCTCTTCCTCTGCGTCTACCTGCCCACCTCCACCCTCTTCCTGTTCGTCAGCCTGCTGCACACGCCGAGCCCTGCCCCCTCAGCGCCGAGCAGCAAATCAGCCGCCGTCACCACCGCCAGCTAACACACGCACTAACGGACACGTGCTAACTCATGCATGCTAACGGACACATGCTAACGGACATGTGCTAACTCATGCATGCTAACAGATGCACGCTGTCCTGAGCATGCTGATTGGTCAAACACTGTCACATGCTAACCTTCATCATCACCATCATCTTCATCATCATCATCTTCACCATCACAGCTGCTTCTTCCTGAATTTCTGGGACCAAACTGTACTTTGACTTCCTGTTACATTATAATTTATTTTTTACTTTTGTATCTTATATTTTTAAATATTTTTTCTATTTAAATAATTTTTTGCAGCTGTTTGTTTCTTCAGTTCGGCCTTATCTTGTCACCACGGTGCTTTTAAGGACTCAGCAGATAGTCGGATATCTCAGTGACAAAGGAGGCTCCAGGTGTTTCAGGTTCTGGTCGTTGCGATAGAGAGACGGGCGTCAGAGAAAGTCTCACAAATAAAATAGAGAGATTTAAAACTCTGTGTGGAGTTTGCATGTTTTCCTCCCACAGTCCAGAGACCTGTGGTGTTGACTCTAAACCGATCGGAGGTGTGAATGTGAGCGTCTCCACAGAAGCTGCATTCATGCTTCCTGTTCAAGGAGGGGACTATCCCGCCGTTATGCCGCTTCGCCGCTTCGCCGCTCTGTATAGAAAGTCCGGTTGCAGAAAGGGGGGACAGAGTGGTCTCACCTCTGAGTGGGGACACGAGGGACTAACAGCGCTAAAACGAGGTCTGTGTAAAGGCCGGAGGGACATGACCGTGGGCAGGACAGGGGGACGTTTTGACGGCATGTTTACGTTGGCGATCCACTGAGGGAGATTGAAAAAAAAAACAGCTGTTAGCAACATCCACAAACTGGGAAAATAACCAGTGTGTTTACACGATGTTAGAAAAAGTTGTGTCATTATTGTGTTGCTCCGACTAAAACTGGACTTTTGAAATACATGTAAACGTGTTAGTCCGACTTTTTTTTGGCTCCGAAGGTTGTCGCAAACAAAAATGATGTGGAGTTCCACAAGGCTCCGTACTGGGGCCTCTTCTGTTTAAAATCTACGCGCTGGCTCAGTTTATAGAAAACCAAAAAAAAAGATGTTATCATAATGATGCAGATGACGCACAGATTTATAAAACCATATCACCGATCAAAGCTCCGACTGAGTGCATGAACGAACGACAAATCATTCATGATCTGGAAGTTTTTAGTTTTGAAGTTTTGTTTATTAGAGACGTGTCTGCTGGGTCCGAGCCTCCTGCTGTGCTTCTTCACCTCCTCATTACCCATGACGCTCCACTCTCACCTCCTGACCCCCTCGCCGTCTGTTCGATCGTCACGAAGAAGCGTGAACGTTTTAACGGTGTGGCCTCGTTTCCTGTTTCAGGCTCCGGGGACGAGTTCAGCTTGACCAAAATCAGCCAATGGGACTTCTTAAAAAAGAAAAGAGACATTCCAAATGTTTATTTTTACCAACGTGTAACATGTTTACTATGGTTTCACTCCAGGGAAAACGATATTTTAATAAGAAACTGTAAAAACGTAACAATGTAATGAAGCACTTTATATTGAAGCGCTGCAGATTTTAAACCGGCTGATGCATTTTTCGTAGTGATGTCCTTTTTTATAAAACGACAGCATCTCGTCTCTCTGAACTCATCGCTCACTCTTCAGTTCTCCACCGTCCCACAGACACGTTTTACTTTTTATATGCCGTTTTGTTGCGGAGACTCGACCTGGACACCGTGCTGGATCAGGAGCGTTGCCATGGAGTCTCTGGACCGGAGGAACTTCTTATTGGTGGATGATATCCGTGCAGTCGGCTGGTGACAGAGAGGACGGGGGTCAAAGGTCAGCTGATCAGGTCTGATCTGACGGGACGCACTGCGAGCAGATCGATCGATCGTCTAAAAATATATTAGATCTGACTCAAACTGACTTCAGTGTCTGTTAGCCGCCTAAATGGACACTTTTTTATCCTTAAATCTTCAACCGACAAAACATCCATCATGTCTGATGACTGTTAGTCTCATGTCACCAACACACGTCTATTTTCTTTGAATATTTATGTTGTTTTTGTGACCTCACAGACGGTCCGATTCATCGTCACTCTGCGATGTCGCGGTCTCTCTTACAGTGGACAGTTCAAAACAAGAGAGATATCCTCGTCTTCATGCTGCCTTGCAGCACACACTAATGTGAGAATTTCCTGAAAATGTTTTAAACTTGTGCAAAATATGGTTAAAAAACGCACAAAATGCATTAATGTATTGAAAAGTCCTGACCAGAATTGTAATACCATTTTAATTTGAATTAATTTCAAACATGTAAAATCATCTTTTAGTAATAATTTTAGTATATGTAGTGTCTGCTTTGTCCTGCCTGATCATTTTACATTTCTGCATTCAAGTAGAGCTTCAAATGAAATTTAAAATTAAGAAAAACAGTTCACCTTAACCCTTTGAAACCTGAGAAAATTGGTTTGATTTCTTTCAAAAATACAGGGGGAAATCAACAAGCTACTTAACGAGACACGGCCCAAAAATAAGCAAAAAAACACAAATTACCGAGAAAACGTGCTGAAACTGTGTGTTTATTTTATTATGCTTTGTCAGTAACATCATTTTAAATGATTAGAATCATAATCATAGTTTTCTGGGCATTTTCCCTATTTCTTTTTTATGTTATTTTCTAATAATCCCTCTTTTTCTAAAACAATTTTTTAGAGTTTCATATAACGCTATATAATTCACAGGACATTTCCTGCTCATTGCTTTTAAATGTTGATATAATTTGTAAAAAAGCGTCTGAATGCAGCACAAGAACACTGATTTTCTGAAGCGCCTTTAAAAGTTGAAACATTTGGACTGTTGAACAAAAGTTGAACATTTACAGTTTTGGAGACATGGATTGTTGTTTCCTGTCACAGATTTGTAGATTTAAAGGAAATTTTGAATAATACATTTAGGTATTATTGGTAAAAATGTTATTACAATATCAGTCAGGAGATTTTATTACATTATTGTATTTTATTAAACTTTCGATCAAGTTAAATGCAAAGTTTTTATATTGGTATGTTTTTAGGAAATGATTACATTATTGGGTCTACATGCCTACATTACCCACAGTGCACCTCTCCTGACCGTTGTGAGGTCTGTTGTGGCGATGCAGTCTGCAGCAGCTGCAGAGGTCTGGTTTTAATAATAATAATAATTCATTTAAAATCGTCTGAGATGATGAAGCTTTTGCAGAAACAGGAGACTTTCTTGTTGATGCTGTCAAATGCTTTCTGATTGGATGCGGTTCTGGTCTGAGTGTAAAACGTTGATGAGCCGTTGTCATAGAAACATGTTTGACTGTCGCTGGAACAGAGATCTGACTGGCTGTTGACGGCTGATGAAGGTCTGTTGAACAGTTCAGGTTACAGAGACGTCGCTCGCTCGGATGCGCCGCTCGCTCGGACGCGCCGCTCGCTCGGACGCGCCGCTCGCAGGGACGCGTCGCTCGCAGGGACGCGTCGCTCGCAGGGACGCGTCGCTCGCTCCGACGCATCGCTCACAGTGTAGTGCCACGCTTCATGTTTTGGCAGAATGCTACGACCTGTGAGGTGTCGTGATGTTGGATGTGATTGTCAGTCTGTCATCGGCCAGTTCAGATGTGGTATTAATTACGGGTCGATATTGGTTTTTCGGGGCAGATTATTAGTAGTTAATGAAACCAATGACTAATATTTGGAACCGATTTGCATTTACAATAATCTGAAAATCTGTGTCAACATTAAGAATTTGGTATTTAATAAACTCCAACACTAAATGGAGTTTAAATGCCTTCAGCAAATGTTTAATCAAAACTGAAATTTTCAACATCAAGTACAGCAAGTTCAAATCAATCAAGTCAAATGAAATTTAAATTAAAAATGAATAAATAAAAGTATCTCCCTGAGGTTTTACAGAGTAAAACTTGCTCCCATGCTGACACCTTCTTTGCACTTTTTAATTCAATAATTTTATTGGAGATCATTAGATACAGATAATCTGCAAAATGCCAAATATGGCCTTGATTGTCACCTAGGCCGAAAATCTGTCGACCTCTAGTCATAAACAACAACCGCACCGGTTCTGTCTGAGCGCGTTCTCATCCGAGGTCGTCTAGCTGCGCTCTGGTTGGACGCAGAAGGTGGTTTTTGCCGTCACGCTCGGACACCGAAAGCACTGACAGAGCGGACGTATTTGACGAGTTCAGAGTGAGAACGGGCTGCATTAACGTATGTTTTGGGTGATCTGATCCCTCAAACTCTTTGACGAGGCGGTCTCTTAGCTCGCTGGTCGTGGCGGTGCATTGAGTCTACCCGTGGTGGGCGGGTTCAAAATGTCTTGCTGTGGCGTGGAGCCTGACTGGCGTCAGCGTCCCGTCAGCTGATCTGTGATCACTGACTGTTGTCGTCGTCTCCGAAAGCGTCACCTGGGTCCGACTTCCTGTCCCGGAGTTCGATCTCCTCTTCACCATAAAGTCTAAGCGTCGACCTCTTAATAATCCAGAGAAGGTGAAGAGGAAGCGTGTGGGCGGAGCTTCCTGCAGAGGTGATGGCTGAGTTCAGACAGTCAGCAATAAAACAAACTGCATCATGTGACCACAACAACAACAACAGAACAACAACAGCAACAACAACAAGTCTTCCTGCTTCTGTCTGTTCAACGTGTTCCAGGTTCAAAGGTCGACGTCCAACACGCCGTCTCAGACAGGAAGTCGACTGTCTGAGGTTCAGTGTTTGACGTCAGTTATTGTCCGACTGTCCGACACGAGGCAGCTGGTCGGGCAACAGGTCAACGTCACAGTCTGAGCGAGGAGGTCAAATCTCAGAGAAAATGCAGGAAACAGGCAACACTCCAGAAGTTGCTCTGTTGCCTGTCACGTTTGCCCAACATGTTGCCTCGTTGCCCTGCAGGTTGAATCCAAACGTCCGGACCTTCAGGCCGAACCACCGGCACATTTCGGTCAGTGAATGAGTTGCTCGTTTCCTTTGATGGAAACAAAATCTGCAGATTTAAACAAATGAAATTTAAACTGGAATCACTTTTCAAACCTGCGAAAGATGAAACCGTGAAAGAGTGACGAAGGCGAGCGTCCAGACGGGTAGGCCTGATGATTGGCCGCCAGCCAACTGTGAGCCGGCACTGTTGAAAGAGGCGGCTGTTCGCTCGTTAGTGCATGTGCGGATCTAACCGGGCCGTCAGGAGGTGTGCCGCGCTCTGACGGCAGTAAACGGTGTGTTTATGGCATCACATGACGCCCTGCAGCACAACAAGACTTCTTCCTGTTGACTCACACGGAGAAAGAAACGGCTGTAAATCTGTGGACACTTTTTTTTTTTTTTTTAGTGTCACAACTTCTGCAAAATAATCATCATCAGAATTTGATCCATTTGGTTTGATAAAATTTGGAAAGTCTAGAAGAGCCAAAAGATTAAATAATCTTATCCCCGTTCACGTTAGCGGAGCGCCAAACGGTCAGTTAGCTGTTCAGCTGGCGGGAGTTCGCCGCCTGGCGGCGCTCGGCTGCTGAAAGTCTGCAGTGTGTTTTCTCGGCGAGCCGCACAGTGCAGAAGTCGTGCCCTTAATGTCCAGATCATCCGGGGAATTTTATCTGCAGCAGTTCGGCCCGCGGCCCCGCCTACAAACGCTGTATCCAGTTCTCTTAATGCATCCATGGATGAGCCCCGCCGCCCCTCCCTGACTCCCTGCCGCTCAGGGACCAAAAAGACAGAAAGTCTGCCAGTTCGGATCATCATTTCATGCTGTGTTTCTATTGGTCGTAGCAGCAGTCACACAGTGAGACGATCATCCCAAACTTTTGACACCATCAGAGATCTCACACCGACAGCGGCTGAACCTCGAACTGTGCAATGTTGGACCGACCGCCGTTTCAGAGCCACGACCAAAGAGATCACCACGTTTCTGTCACGGTGTTCATCTTTAGTCTGGGACAAACCAAAGTTACAGAGATTGATTCTGTCGACCGTCCGGTCTCCTCTGGCAGAATTGACCGTGGTCGTATAAAGCGGGTTTGAAAAACAAAAGAAACCATCATCAGGCTCATGTCCCGATCTCACGCTTTGATTTTTTTTCTGATTTGATATGAATAATATCAAAAATGCCAAATGTCGGCCTTGATAATTGTCCAGGCCGATAATCTGTCGAGCCTTAGTTTCGAGCGTGGACGTTTGGATTCAGCCTCAGTGCGATGTGAATCTCAGGCTCGAACCTGCCGCCGTGTTTGTAAAGCGATGATGAGCGTTGTTCTGTGTGCAGTTTTAAACTCCATGTTTGTTTGCTGAGACGTGCAGCTGACGGCTTTGACGGTTTTCGGGCTGCGACTGTTCCCATCATCACCGCCCGTCAGACAAACGCCTCCTTCACTTCAAAAAGACAAACCGGTCTGAGTTTCAGCAGCACCGAGACAAACTGAAGAGCCTCTCCTCCGAAATCTGCTTGGAGGAGTCGGGACTGATATTCTCTTCACGTGCAGAAACTGGTGACCTCACTGAGATTTAGCTTTGACATATTAAGAGCATGTATGTTTAACCCTGTGGATGCAGCGAGTCAGCGGTCACGGGACGCGATGCTCCGAGCATGTTAACTAATTGCACTAAAGATGGAGTTCCTTCAACACTGACGTCAGTTTAAAGTAGCTGTAAAGTATTTTAGATGAACAGTGTTCGTAGCTCAGATATTAACACGTTTATTCATGTTCAAATGTCCCAAAAAGAAAAACAAACTTTAGGAGCAATCGACGGAAAACATTGAAATCCTGCTTCGTTTGTACCCAACGTTTAGTTTGGATCATGTGACCGCCGTCGTCGGGCAGTTTAACCTGCAGGAGCTGAAGAGTTTCATCCCAGCTGGATTTAATCCGGTCTGATCCGGATCCATGAAAAAAAAGAAAAAAAAAGAGGCTCATGTGGACGTACAGCGAGTTACACAAACAAACACACCCAGTTTAACCTAATAATTATAATTATAATTAGAATAATAATGTTAGAATTTTTTGTAGTCGCCTTTCAAAACACTCCAGGTCACTTAACAAGTCGGAGTTAAAAAACAACAATCACAACAGATCAATTAAATGATATGACACATGATACATATACAGTGTATAAAATCATAATGTACAAAGGTTTCGTGCGACCGGATCGAGATTTAAAAGATGAATTTTAAGATAAGATTTAACAGCGGACAGAGAAATGACGTATCTGCTCTCCAATGTGCAAATTTAGTCATTTTAGTGCTTTTCTATTTACGAATTTTGAGTGAAATTTGTGTCAGAGCTCTTTCATAACCACATTTCGAAGTGATTAATGTATGAAATATTTACAATAATAATCATAATAAAAATAAAACTTTATTTGTGTAGCGAGAAAGAAATGACATGCCCCAAGTGCTTCACATCAAAAGACATAAAGAGATCATAAAACCTGAATGTAAAAATAAAATACGATCAGAATAAAAAGAACACATTTTCACATGGAGAACACCCTCTTGAAAATATTAATAAAAGTAAGATAAAGTAAGGATAAAAATTGAATGCACAGAATACACAATATAAGATGGAAAATAAAGTAAATAAATGACATTATTAATAAAAATAAGGCTAAAAATAGAGCGTATAAGATGCATAAAAATGAGGGAAATACATCATTTAAAGAGGTGCAGCGGTGCCTAAGTCAGTGCAAGAGAAACGTTTTTAGTTTTCTTTTAATATTTTAATGTTAAAAATATATCATATTTAAATATTTATTTTTTTCACGAGTACCTGATGCATTAATTTATCCAAACAGATGAGTTTATATTTTTAATCAATTATTCAAGCGTAAAATGTGAGAATTGCACTGGAAGAGGTCAAACTTTTCATTAATCGTTGGTAATTACCGATTTTCCTCCTCAAGTATTTTCAAATGTTGAAATGAAACTCTTGAGCTCTTCTGTTGCCTGCCAACCAATCATCTGCTTCATTCACTTAATCCAACCAATCAGCACGCAGAGGAGAAGCCCTGCCTCCTGGGGGTGTTGACAGGTGGCCTGCGTGTTTGGGACGCTCCGATCAGAACGTCTGTATTGACTATCGATCTGATATCGTCGTAATCGCGTGATCTGGTAGCCATCATTGATTGGTGTAATGAGCCTCCGGGATTCGCTCTCACCTGGTGAAGGTGTGTGTGAGGGAGATGACATCACGGCTGGAGCGTCCCAAACTGTGGTGAACGTTAATGAACCCCTTCACTCTGCGTTTTTCGTTTTTTACTTTCTGGGAGAGAAAACTGTCAGTGTTTTATGTTCTAAAACAGGTTTTGTTTTTCGGGGGTCAGATGTTTGAGTTTGTTTCTCTGCATCAGGACGTCGACTCACCTCGACCTGCCGCTCACAGCTCACCGCCTGCTGACGTTAAAGTCACACGCTCTCACGTCAGCGAGAAAAACTGCTTCTGATTGTCTGTGTAGACGTTAAAATCTCCACAGAGGCTCAACAGATTGTTGGCATCTAAAAGTGCATCTGAAACGTCCGACGTCTTCGTTAGTTTGAGCTGTGGAGGTCGTCCTCACCTGTCCCTTACTAGGTTTATCTACACAACAGAGGACACTGGAGACATCGAAGCATAGGATGGTTGACACATCGGGCCCTAGAAATACAGGACGCCAGGAAATAAGGTCCTTGGGAACATAAGACACTGGGAACAAAAGGCCCCTAAAAACATAGGATACTTGGAAAAATGAAGGACCCCAAAAACATACAGTTCACTGGGAACACAAGACACTAAAAAGCAAGGACACATACAACTTTGAACATAGGACACTGAGAGGACAGGGCCCAAGAGACACGGGGCACAGAGAGGACAGGGCCCA